>NC_133789.1:9386282-9479363 GCF_003597395.2 Chelonoidis abingdonii
GCAGGACTGACTCTATTTTTAGACAAAACATAAAGAAGGGAATGACCCGGGGAGTCATTCCCATTTTTGTCCATGCGCCCTTGGCCGACCTCAGCGAGGCCAGCCAGGAGCACCCATAACTGCAGCAGATGGTACAAAATACTTGATAACCGTCATCACCAATTCCCAATGGCAAACGGTACAAAATGATTGAAAACCATCATCTCATCGCCAAATTACAATGGTAGACAGTGCAATAGGGATGGTAACCATCTCTGCTACCTTGCGAAGGCAAATGAATGCTGCTGTGTAGCACTGCAGTACCGCCTTTGTCTGCAGCATCCAGTACACACACGGTGACAGTGACAAAAGGCAAAACAGGCTCCATGGTTGCCATGCTATGGTATCTGCCAGGGCAATCCAGGGAAAACGGGCGCGAAATGATTGTCTGCCGTTGCTTTCACGGAGGAAGGATTGAGAGACAACATTTACCCAGATTCACCCGCGAAACTGTTTTTGCACCATCATGCACTGGGATCTCAACCCAGAATTCCAATGGGTGGGGGAGACTGCAGGAACTATGGGATAGCTACCCACAGTGCAACGCTCCAGAAATCGATGCTAGCCTCGGTACATGGACGCACACCGCCGAATTATTGTGCTTTGTGCGGCCACGTGCACTCGACTTTATACAATCTGTTTTACAAAACCGGTTTATGTAAAATCGGAATAATCCTGTAGTGTAGATATACCCTTAGTAAACAGTCAGTCCCATTGTGCTTTGTTTGGAGGTCCAGAATCTGGAGAAGAAAGGACAAAATATTCCAAATTGGGAAAGATCTGCACCACTTTGGAGGAACAATCTTCCTCCTTTCCTATGCTCTGAGGGGGACCCACAATCCTCAGGAAGCGCAGAAGGGATATCTGGCCTACTAGTATGGAGAAAATTTGGAGCTCTAAGAGACAGTGAGCTCTGAGGGTGGTTCCAGGTAGCAGAATCATCATCTCTAGAAAAAAAATCTACAAATACTCATGCAGGGGAGGACAAGGGAGCAACAAAGGAAGAGAGCACTAATTCTGGATCAGAAAAGCCTCAAGCAAATGCAGAATTTATGTCCCCTGTAGATTTCTTTGCTTCCCCACAGAAAAATGACTTTCTGATGGGGAAGCAAGGGGAAGCTGCAAGAGCAATCATGCGCCCCGCCCCAGCAGTGTGGGCACATCATTGTGGGAGCCTGGAACTGCTGGAGGACAGATAAATGACCAGGAATGGGGGTCGCTAGGGATGTCCCAGTCAGTGGCTCCTACACTATGCCAGGCTTAGCTGCAAGTAGAGGACTTTTTTTTTTTTTTTGTTTCCCTGGTTCATTTTGAAGTGTTCTCTACTGAAAAACAAAATTGTTCATGTTTGTTCTTCAAACATATAGTAAACAAATATTAAAACCTGGAAATATTCTAATAGACTGTCACAGGATGAGCTTGGCTTTTATAGAGATTCAACTCCCAGTTTTGGCCTGTGACTGGTTTTCTATCAGATCAATGGAATTGTGGAACCTGTAGTTCAGGCACCATTGGTGTTACAGAAGTGAGAACAAGGCCTTCTGGGAAACAAAGCTGTATAAAGGCAGGCTACTTTTCTCAGTAACTGGAGAGAAAACCTACTACCGATGTGCCTCTGCGGTGACCAAAGTTTGGGCATGATCTTTGCGAAGTTCCCAACTCGGAAACAGCTAGAGAAGGAGACTGAAAGGGGCTGTGCTGAAGAAGGGCTGGAGTGGAGGCCTTAGAGGTAAACCAGTCTGGGAAGCAGCACTGAGGAAATGGTGAAGAGAATGTGTGAGGCCGGAGTGGATAGCAGCTTCACAATCAAGGGCCTGAAATCCAGGCTGAAGTGGATAGGCAAGTGAGAGCACAGGCTTCATTACATCTTGGCAATGTCACCTTGAGGTGGTGTGCCGTAACTCCTTCAACCAAGGGGCAAAGAGCTATTTGTGAATAGATCCTGGAAAGCAAGAAGAGTGAATCATTAATGCAAAGATGAAAGTTCACGGTCACAGAGAGTAACTGGAGAGAGGACTGTGCCCCAAGAAGGGCAAAAGACTTTGTAGAGCTCCCGGTACCAAGGGATGAACATTTGACTTGTGTTCTTTGAAGATCCCTTTACTCTATGAAATCAGTATTTCTTTTTTTTGCAGATCTAACTATCACTTCAATTTGTCTGTTTGTTTTATAATCTTCCAAATATTCCTTTGCAGCAGACTAGTTATATACATATTTAAGTCTTTTTTAAAAAAATTATATTACTCTTTACATTCCGACATTGGTCACATTTGTTCCTCTCATGGTTTTCTCTGAATTTTTATGGTTCTATATTCAGTAATTTCTAAGATATTTTTGGTTTTCCTGTAATAATTTCCTCCATACATAATAATATTCAAATTATTTAAGGTGTTTTTCATTTCCTCAGTTTTGTATTGTTTCCTCAATAACTGTACTTTTAAATACTTTCTATGGGGTACCTCAAATACAGTGTGTGATGATTACATCTTGTCAGAGTATATAGTTAGCAGTTTCAGTCTTACTTTATGTATCTATCTTGACTCTCCCTAGGATTAAATACAAAATAATTTCTGTAAGGGTGCGTATTCTAAAAATGCATAAGAAAATAGTATGCAATTATATAAATACTTCTTTAAATAAGAACGGTTACTCACCTTTGTAACTGTTGTTCTTCGAGATGTGTTGCTCATATCCATTCCAGCAGGTGTACCGCGCGCCGCGTGCACGGTTTGTCGGAGACTTTTACCCTAGCAACACTCGGTGGGCCGGCAGGGCGCCCCCTGGAGTGGTGCCGCTATGGCGCTGGATATATCCCCTTGCCGGCCCGCCGCTCCTCATTTCCTTCTTGCCGGCTACTCCGACAGTGGGGAAGGAGGGCGGTGTGGAATGGATATAAGCAAACACATCTCGAAGAACACACATTTACAAAGGTAAGTACCATCTTTTCTCTTTCGAGTGCTGCTCATATCCATTTCAGTAGTGATTCCCAAGCCTTACCTAGGCGGTGGGTCGGAGCGAGACGTTGCGGAATGTAGATCGCTGAGCCAAAGGCATCGTCTCTTCAATTGCTCTACCAGCGATAGTGAGATGTAAGGTATGGCACGGACGACCAGGTAGCTGCCGGCATATCTCTGGATGGGAACGTGGGCAGGAAGCGGTGGACGAGGCTTGAGCCAAGTAAGGGGGGCGGTGAGGCGGCCACATTGGGACGTGAGCCAAGTCAGAGCACGTCCAGATACAGGACGTCACCCATGATGAGAGCCTCTGAGAAGAAATAGGCATACCTTTCATACCTCCGCACTGATATAAATAGCTGGGGCGAGCGTCTGAAGGATTTAGTCCTTCTGGATGTAAAAGCGAGGGCCCGGCGACATCCAGGGTGTTAGCTGCTGGTTCTCCCATGCAAATGCGGCTTCGGGAGAAGACGGTAGAAAATGTCTTGGTAATATGGAAGCCGAGACCACCTTGGGGAGGAAAGCCGGTGTGGTCGTAGCTGCCCCTTATCTTGGGAAAGATAGTGTATGGGGGTCTACACCAAAGCAAACGGAGCTCAGAAACCGTCTGGCCGAGGTGATAGCGACCAGGAAAGCCGTCTTCCAGGACAGGTAGAGCAACGAGCAAGTGGCTAACGGCTAGAAGGAGGGGGCCGTGAGCCTAGACAGTAACAAGGTGAGATCCAGGAAGGGGAAAGAGGCTTAACGCGGGGTAGAGTCTCTCAATCCCTTAAGGAATCTTGAAACTATCGGGTGAGAAAAGGTGGAACTGCCCGACTCTTCGGGATGGAAAGTGGAGATTGCGGCTAGATGCACCCTTAATTGAGGAGAGTGCTAGGCCTTGCTCCTTGAGGTACAGTAAATAGTCCAAGACCACAGGAACCAAAACGGCTTCAGGAACAAGGGAACGCTGTGTACACCAATGAGAGAACCGCTTCCACTTGGCGAGATATGTCGCCCGCATGGAAAGTTTCCTGCTTCCCAAGAGGACCTGTTGGACCTGGCTGGAGCAGCGGTGCTCAGATTGGTTTAACCAGACAGTAGCCACGCTGTCAGATGCAGGGACTGAAGGTCCGGGTGGTGAAGCCTGCCGAAGTCTTGCGTTATAAGATCAGGGCAAAGTGGTAGTGGTATCGGAAACGCTAAGGACAGGTCGAGCAGCAGGGTGTACCAGTGCTGCCTCGGCCATGCCGGAGCGATTAGGATCAGCCTGGCCCTGTCCCGGCGGACCTTGAGCAGGACTCTGTGGACTAAGGGAAAGGGTGGAAAGGCATAGAGTAGACCCCCTTTCCAGGGAATGAGGAACGCGTCCGAAAGAGAGCCTGGGGAGCGACCCTGTAGGGAGCAGAATACCTGGCACTTCCTGTTCTCCTTGGAGGCAAAGAGGTATATCTGGGGAAAGCCCCACTTCCGGAAAACAGAAAGCAGGATGTCCAGACAGATGGACCACTCGTGGGCCAGGAAGGACCGGCTCAGGCAGTCCGCGAGAGTGTTCCAGACCCCCGGGAGAAAGGAAGCTACCAAGTCTATCGACTGGGCTATACAAAAGTCCCACAGCCGCATCGCTTCTTGACAAAGGGAAGAAGATCGTGTCCCTCCTTGTTTGTTTATGTAATACATGGCCGTTGTGTTGTCCATGAAAATCGCAACACAACGGCCCTGCAGATGTTGACGGAAGGCTTGGCACGCCAGTCGGACTGCTCTCAGTTCGCGGACATTGATATGGAGCTTCAGTTCCTGCAAGGACCAAAGGCCTTGGGTGCGAAGATGCCCCAGGTGTGCGCCCCATCCCAGAGAGGAAGTGTCTGTTGTTAGAGACACCGAGGGCTGAGGCGGATGGAACGGTCGACCGGCACACACCAGGGAGGGAGTCAGCCATCAGTTGAGGGAGCCCAGCACGTGTGACGGGATCGTGATTATCATGTCTAGGGCATCCCTGCGTGGACAGTAGACCGAGGCAAGCCGGTCTGAAGAGGGCGCACGCGTAGTCTTGCATGCT
Organism: Chelonoidis abingdonii; assembly: GCF_003597395.2. Lineage (NCBI taxonomy): Eukaryota > Metazoa > Chordata > Testudines > Testudinidae > Chelonoidis > Chelonoidis abingdonii. The sequence goes on from NC_133789.1 coordinate 9,391,314, forward strand.
TCGTCACGAAAGTGCACGCAGCCATGTGACCGAGTAGAGTGAGGGCGGTGCGGACAGAGGTTGTTGGGAAGGCTCGTAGTCCCTGAATGAGGGAGACTATAGATTGGAACCTCTGTGGGGGCAAGCTGGCTGTTGCGAGAGTGGAGTCCAGCATCGCCCCTATGAATTCTATCTTCTGGGTAGGAAGTAGAATGGATTTGTCTAGATGATGATCAGACCAAGACGTGAGAACAGGTCTTTGATGATATTTACATGAGCGGTAACCTGACCCTTGGAAGTCCCTCAAATCAGCCAGTCGTTGAGATATGGGAAAACATGAATTCGACGACGACGGAGGTGGGCGGCGACTACCGCCATACACTTCGTGAATACGCGAGGGGCCGAGGAGAGGCCGAAGGGAAGGACCGCTAATTGGCAGTGATGACGATTTACCATGAAGCGAAGAAACCTTCTGTGCGGCGGGTAAATCGCGATATGGAAATATGCATCCCTCATGTCGAGAGCAGTGTACCAATCTCTCGGATCCAGGGAAGGAATGATGTTCCCCAGGGACACCATGCGGAACTTGAGCTTCTTGATGAACTTGTTCAGAGCTCACAGGTCCAGGATTGGCCGGAGCCCTCCTTTCGCCTTGGGGATTAGGAAGTATCTGGAATAGAAACCTCTGCCCCTTAATACCTCTGGAACCTCCTCTATAGCTCCCAACGCAAGGAGCCTCGAAACTTCCTGCAGAAGGAGTTGCTCGTGAGAGGGGTCCCTGAAAAGGGACGAGGAGGGAGGGTGGGAAGGTGGGGTCGAAACAAACTGAAGACGGTAGCCACATTCCACCATGCTGAGGACCCAGCAGTCCGATGTTAGCTGGGACCACGCAGGGAAGAATGCAGAGGCGGTTGTGTGAACTGAATGGGATCCTGGGAGGAAATTGGTACAGTGCTCTCGGGCGCACCTTCAAAAGTTTGGCTTCGGTCCCGCCAGGTGGTTTGGTGGGACCGGAGTTGTTACCCCTTGAGGGCCAGACTGGCGTCTACGAGAGGTCCAGCCTCTCCTCCTGGAGAAGTCCTTCTCGGGTCAAGAGGTGGGGGTAGGTCGCTGGGTTGGGGTTGAAGGACCGTCTCTGAGTTTGCGGCGTGTGCATTCCCAGCGAACGCATGATCACACGATTGTCCTTCATACTTTGGAGGTGAGGGTCTGTCTTCTGAAGAACAGACCCTGACCGTCAAAGGGTAGGTCCTGTATCGTATACTGCAGCTCCGGTGGCAGACCTGACGCTTGCAGCCACGATATGCGCCTCATAGCAACCCCATAGGCGAGAGTTCTAGTGGCTGAGTCAGCGGCGTCCAATGAGGCCTGGAGGGAGGTCCTTGCAACCTTTTCCCTTCCTCCAGGCAGAGCTGAGAACTCTTGGCGAGAGTCCTGTGGGACAAGCTCTACGAATTTCCCTACTGCCTCCCAGGTGTTAAAATTGTATCTACTCAGGAGGGCTTGCTGATTCGCCACCCCTGAGCTGGAGGCCTCCTGCAGAGTAGATTTTCCTGCCCAACAAATCCATGCACCTGGCCTCCCTCGATTTGGGCGCAGGAGCTTGTTGGTCATGGCGCTCCCGTTCGTTGACGGATTGGACCACCAACGAGCAAGGAGGAGGGTGTACATAAAGGTATTCATAACCTTTCGACGGGACCATATATTTGCACTCAACCCCTTTGGCTGTAGGTGGTACCGATGCTGGGGTTTGCCAGATTGTATCTGCCCGAGCCTGTATGGAGCGAATAAAGGGGAGCGCCACCCTCGTTGGGGCCTCTGTCGAAAGAATGCTGACTACTGGGTCATCCACTTCAGGAACCTCCTCCACGGGTAAGTTTATGTTGAGAGCCACGCGGCGGAGCAGGTCCTGATGAGACCTAAGGTCGATTGGGGGCGGTCCAGACATTGCCGTCCCCGTCACTGCCTCACCCGGGGAAGAGGAGGAAGAGACCCCAGGGACCAAAGGGTCTTGGAGAGACTCCTGGTCATGCGGGACGTCCTGGGGCTGCTCTTGCTGGTCCAAGCCCAGGGCAGGGAATTGCTTCTCACCGTGGACTCCGGTGCCCGATGTTCGGAGGGGGCGGAGTGCGGCGGCGGATGGTGGCCACCTAGGCTCTGGTGATAAGCCCACAGGGTCCAAAAGGGCCACTGATGAGGACCTTGCTGGTTGTCCGACTCTCCGTATGATACCGTCTCGGCATGAGAGGAGATCGACGGCTGACGAGATGGCCATGGAGGAGCGGAGACCATGTGATGAAGGTCTCTGCAGCCACTGGAACCGTCCCTATGCGGTGCCGGGGAGCGGCACCGGGAGTCCTGACGGTGCTGAGAGCGCAACCGGGACCTACGACCAGCGTGGTGCCGGGAGGTCGAAAGGTGCTGAGCGTCACCATGCTGAGATCAGCTGCGGGAAGTACGGTGCCGCGAATGGTGCCGAGATCTGGAGCGGTGCTGGTAATGCCTGGACGGTAACCGGGATCTCGAGCGGTACCGCGAGTACGACCGGTACCTTGATGGGGAACGGTACCGGGACTGCGAGCAGCCGCGGGACCGGGATCGATGGTGAGACCGTGAGCGTCTGTGGGACCTGGACCGGGACCTAGAACGACAAAGTCCCATGGTGCCGGGCGAAGAAGGTCGTACAAGGGCTGGCTTGCCTATAGACTGGGGGACCCGTACCGGCGGTGCCGAGGGTCGAGGCAGCTCAGGTTCCGTTAGGGCGATCAGGTCTCGTGCTGCAGAGAATGCCTCCGGAGTGGAGGGCACAATGAGCTCAACCGCGGCACGCACTGGGGAGCTGGTAGGCACCGGACTCGACGGCTCTTCCGAGGCCGGAATCAACGGTGCGGTGGACGTCGGTGCCGCGGCAGATGGTAGTGCCGGGCGGTCCGGCCTGGCTAAGCGCTTTGACTGCGGTGTGGATATAGCGGCCACAGGAGGCTTGCGCTTCTTGCTCCGAGGTGAGAGCGAGCGATGCTGGGCAGAAGCTGGTGCCGGGGACTGGTGACTCGGCGTCTTCGCGGAAGGTATGCGTTGCGGTGCCGAGGAGGTGTTTGGTCCCGGTGCCGCAGACGGTGCCAAGGATGGGGGAGTTAGCGCTGCCTCCATCAGTAACTGTTTTAGGCGAACGTCCCGCTCTTTTTTAGTTCGGGGCTTGAACGCCTTACAGATCCGGCACTTGTCCGTTAAATGAGATTCGTCCAAGCACTTAAGACAGGACTCATGCGGGTCTCCTGTGGGCATCGGCCTACGACAGGCTGCGCATGGTTTGGTGCCCGGTACCGGGGTAGGGGAAGGGGCTAACCCCCGACCCCTGACCCCTTCCTAACTAATCCTACAAAACACTACTAATAGAACGATAACTAACTACTAACTACTGTTAAAGTTCAAACTATATACACAATTCGTTTAAGAGAAACGAGTGACAATCGCTAGGGAGTGGAGAACAGTTAGAACTGTGCGCTCCACAGTTTCCAACGGACGCGACACGGGCGGTAAGAAGGAAAACTGAAGGAGCGGGGGCCGGCAGGGGTATATATCCGGCGCCATAGCGGTGCCACTCCAGGGGGCGCCCTGCCAGGCCACCGAGTGTTGCTAGGGTAAAAGTCTCCGACGAACGTGCACGTGGCACGCGTACACCTACTGGAATGGATATGAGCAAGCACTCGAAGAAGAACTTGTGCTACTCTTTAGAAACGTGTTCCCCTCCTTATTTTTTGTATACATGTTATTCCCAAACAAAGTGTCTGAAAGGCTCAAACTCCAGCTGTCTGGCACTGTTATAGTTCATATATATTAACATCAACAAGTGGGATTCATCTGATCACCTGTTTTGCCCTTAACATCCATTCAAACTGCTCCTGTTACCTCAAGAAGAATATTTGTATCACTGTTACATGCTGAGTGCTATCAATATTGTTGCTGTTGAACAAAACATGGACAAAGAAATGGCCTCTTCCACAAGTAACTCATAATTTAAAATTAACTATCAATACAAATTGGTCACAAAATGCACTAAGGGCCAATGACTAACTACAGAATCATGCCAATTATTTTTTAAAAATAAAAATATGGCAATCCTTCTTTGTCTAAAATATTTTGTATAATCTATCTCTGTCAAGGACCATTATTCACCAATTTTGACCATTATCCAATATACTTAGTTTTTTCAAATACTCTCAACTAACCCTAACCCTAAGTACCCAAGTCAAGTACCTGACTTTTTTTGTGGTCCAATCATATCTATGTCAGTTTAACTATTTTTATCCAAACTATTTTTAAACCAAACTCAGTTATATTATTACATGGTACCCTCATTCGTTTTGTGAAAGGCAGTTTTTAGCTTGTTAGCCTCACCTTTCTTTAGAACAGCTTCCAAAACAGTTTTGTCAGCAAAAAGCAACTTTTACCAACAAAACAGTGGAAATGTACACACTACAATGGTACTTTTGTCAGAAAAACTCTCCAGTTTTGCAAACAAAATAAAACCATCTCAACGAGAAGCATAAAGCTTTTTGCGGCAAAGGTAAAACAACAAAGAGTCAGTGTAGAATTATGTCACCATAACTGGCCTCCCCCAGTATCCCACAATGCCCACTGTGACCACTCTACTCACTGTTTTGAACTTGGCTGCACTGCATACAGCTACACAGGCATGAACCCTCGCCTTTCAAAGCTCAGGGAAGTTCTGACAGCTGAGCATGGTGCTCTGCTCCAGCAGCAAAGAGAAAATCATTAACTCAGAATCCTACACTTCCCCCCCACTAGGAACACAATGGCAGGCAGGCTGCTGCTGTGGGGAGTGGGGATGGGAGGGAGAAGTGCTCTGCTGTGCAAAGCCAGGGATGGAGGTGGTGGCTGATGGTGGGGGGAGGCCTCCCGCTGCCTCAGGACTGGTTGCTTCCAGCCATTGTCTGAACTTCAAGAGACAGCACACCAACACACTCTCTCCCCCAACACACACAGTCTCTCACACATACACACTCCCCAATACACACTAGTCTCTGTCTCTCCACCCTATGCACATACACTCCCTGTCACACACTCTCCCCCCTTTCATTCCCACATCAGTTGAAAAGCATCTGATAATCTAGTAGGATGCCCATGGAATGACGGGACTGAGAAACCCGCATCGTGTGATGCTGTACCTGCCCCATGAGTAAGGCCCTACCAAATTAACAGCTGTGAAAAACGTGGCACGGGCTGTGAAATCTGGTCTCGCCTGTGAAATCTGGTCTTCCCCGCGAAAAGTGGCTATTATAGGAGCGTCGCGATATTGTCACTCTTACTTCTGTGCTGCCTTCAGAGCTGGATGTCTGGGGGCTCTTACCGTGCACCAGGCTTCAGCTGCTACTCCTGGATGGGCTGGGGAGGGATGGAACTTCCTCTTCCCAGCATAGGCTGCTCCCAGGGTCAGGTTAGACTGACGTCAGTGAACCTCTCCCAGCTGCAGGAAGCTCTGCGGCTGCTGGCTGGGAGCCCAGCTCTGAAGGCATCACTGCCGCCAGCAGCAGCACAGAAGTAAGGGTTACAATATTGCAACCCTCTACAACAGCCTTGCAACCCACCCAGAGCTCCCTTTTGGGTCGGGACCCCCACAGTTACAATACCATGGAATTTCAGATTTAAATATCTGAAACTGTGAAATTTCAGATTTTTAAAATCCTATGACCATGAAATTTACCAAAATGGACTGTGAATTTGGTAGGGTCCTTCCCATGAGGCATTGCAAACCTTTCCCAAAGCACCCTGCAGTCAGTTGCACAGTGGGATAGCTGCTCACATTGCACTGCTCTCTGTGTCATTGCAAGAGCTACTACTGTGAATGTACTCTACTGACACAAGAAGCATAGTGTGGACATGCAACAGCGGTTTAATTAAAGTGATTTAGTTAAAGCAGCATAACTTTAGTTGATAAAACTCTGGGCTTGTCTACACTTACATTTTATAGTGCTCTAATTTGCTGGCTCACCCTGAGCGCAGCAAGTCTGAGCGCTGTAAAGCGCTAGTGTAGACAGGCTCCGAGCGCAAGGAGCCACGCTCCCAGAGCTCAGAGCTAATCTCCTCGTGGAGGGGGATTACCAGGAGCGCTGAGAGAGCTCACTCCCAGCACCCGCGCATGACCACATTCGCACTTCAAAGTGCTGCCGTGGAAACGTTCCAGTGGCAGCGCTTTGAAGTTTCCAGTGTAGACATACCCTCTGTAAGGTAGACATAGCCTACATTTTTGCAGCTTTTACCATCAAACAAAGGTTTACGGTCAGGACAGTTAAAACATGTCATGATATACTGTATGTATATGTATACATATATGTAAACACATGCAAACTACAAAAAACTCTATAAAAACATGTATCAGACGGGTAGCCGTGTTAGTTTCGATCTGTAAAAGCAGCAGAGAATCCTGTGGCACCTTATAAACTAACAGACGTTTTGGAGCGTGAGCTTTTATGGGTGAATACCCACTTCGTCAGACGCAGGTTGATTAAGGCTGTAAAGTGAAGCAATCTCAAGTTAGGAAATACAAGAATTAAGCGAGCCTGTGTAAGCTCAGTCTGGCCAATTAGCCATTTTTTAAAACGTTTTCTTTTTCATTGTTGAAAGTATGGCTGAATAGGGCAAATCACATCATAGCAAATGTCTACATAAAAATAAATAAATGTAAACAGCTTTGTGTCACATAGTGCTTGATAAGAATAGCTACACAAACCATCATTCAAAAAACAAGAGAATGGAAAACTGAATTCTATAGAAGGCGGCACTAACATCGTCTGTAATAGAAGAATGAATGGACAATGTACAAATGAAAGTAGACTGCAAATGGCTTCAGTGACATGTGACACTAGACAGGTCAAACCAACCAGCTCCATGTTTCAAGCCTTGTTCTTACAATTATGATTTCTTTATCCTCCCACATTCTGCATCATCCATACAGGAAAATATATAATTACCCTATGGAAAAAGCCCTTTTCAGAACATAACAGATATTCCCATCAGTACTGTCTCTGTTTCATAGGACAGCCTCCTGTCATTCATTTTAGTACTTATATCTATGTCTGATTAGAAAATATAACATTCTTTAGAAACAGGGGTGCATTACTAATTGCCTATACATTAATGCTTCTTACGACAAACAAAAATGCCAGAACCTTGAAAGCGTAAATTTAAATGGTTGTGTTTTTTACGAGTCCTTGTGAAATATATCTATAGAGACAATGCATACAGGGCCGGCTCTAACTTTTTTGCCGCCTCAAGCAAAAAGGAAGAGTGCCGCCACGCTGTACCCCCACCGCCCCACCAAGCGCCATGCCGCGCCAATCCCCCTCCCCCCGTAGCGCAACACTCCTGAAACAAAAAAACAACCCTCCAGCGCTGCCCCAACAAACCAAAAAAAACAACAAAAAAAACAACCCTAAGTGCTGCCCCACCCCAAGGTGCCACCCCAAGCACGTGCTTGGTCAGTTGGTGCCTGGAGCCAGCCCTGAATACATATATTCCCAAAACTCAGTAAAAATTTCAAAAGCACATAGAATATTGTCGGACTGAAAGTGAAAGTGCTTATGTCACTTCTGAAAAAGGGACTTAACTCGTAAATCACTTGGATATTTCTGAAAATTTTACCTATGTACTTTCAACAAACTGATTTATAAGTTTGTAGTCTCTGAATTGAATTAAAACATTAAAATAACAAAAATTTAATAGCTCCCCTATATTCGTTACTCAGATTCTAGCAGCTAATGTTCAACCACATTTACCAGGCTATTTGTCTCATGTGTTTTCTCAAAGAAGGCAAAGAATTTTAGAAATCAGATTTGGAAAAGACCTACTAAGCCACTTGAGAGATTCTCTCTGCCAGAGTAGGTACTGTCCCTATATTACATGTAATAGCACAGTCTCCAGTCTCATATTTATTCCTTTAAGCACGCATTTCAAAATATAGAGTCGAGACAGTTAAGACTAAAAGTGATCTACTTTAACAGAGGTTCCATCTCGAAAATCTGACCTCATCTTTCAGAGTCCAAAGATGAACTTCCCCCCCATCTGATCTAGTCTCACCTATACATTTAATTTTTTTTTAAATTATAGATAGGGCAAAATAGATTAGAAATAAAAGTGCATCTTCAGACTCCAGACTGTAAGACTTTCTAAAAATAGGTATATAATCAAGGCAGAGTGTGTTTACCAGGGGTTAGAGCAGAGGAGTCAGAACTCCTAATCACTATTTCTGGCAAAGGTTTGCTGCAACAACTTGGGCAAGGCACAAATTCTGACTCAGTTTACCTATCCCTAGGAACCACATCAACTTCACACAGTGGCTGTAAGGCTTAATTAAATCATTCTGGTAAAATTATTCGAGATACTTGTATGAAAGATCTCTTACACACCATTTTTGGAACAATAAATTCTTGTTTTTAAGAACAAATAATTTCAAATTATTTTTTCCATATACAGTCCCAAAAAGATGTAAAACTGCATGACAGTTATAGATGCTTAAAAATTCAACTACCATTTTGTAAACCTGTTTTTACAAAATAGTCAAGTCTTCTACACAGATTTCTTTTAGACATGCAATTCTGAAGGACTTCTTGGAAATGAACTAAACATTCTTAATATTGTACTGTTGTAAGCAAAACGTAATAACGTCATTGTTTTCTTTTCAACACAGATACACTACAACTTTTTTAGCAATTTCAGGATTTACTTGCCCATCAACCGCATTAACTCTTATGTATTCAAAGCACAGCTATGCAGTATACACAATAAAAACAACAGCAGTTGTATTTACTGAAGATGTCTCAAGATCTTTCCTAAACAAAATCCATTTCATGTACACTCTTATGCAATCGTCAGTCTGCATAATCAAAGCTCAGAAAAACTTCACTGATGAGTGCAGTATAAGAATCTAGACAGATTAGTTAGATTAGATATTAAAGGACAAACAATCCCTTTTGAATTTTGCCAAGAAAGGAATGAAACAAGGGGAAAACCCTGCACAGATTAATTTCAGATGGGAGGAATTAGTGTTGAGCCTGACAGCCATCACATCACCTCCTCCCTCCAATTCCTCGGAAGTTCCCCAACATAAGCTCTGAATGTTTTCTACATTATGTCCTTGGGTGGGAAACCTAAAGGGAAATACATACAAAAATTCAGATGGATTCTGTCAGCTGTCCCACACCTGCAAAATCCCTGGAGAGAAGATTTTTGATTCACAAACAGGCACAGAGACCATAGTCATGAGGCTTCAGATGGATGGACTGGAAACTGTCAACACTAATATTGTTACTTAATTTTAATCGCCAACATAATATATACAAAGAATTTATCCCTTTCCAAGGCTTAGCTGGAGTCTTTCAATTTGACTTCAGTGGGGTTTGGGTCAGGCCCTAATGGAGAATTATATGAGAGCAGACTAATTAACACAGGTAACTTTTGAGGTCTCATCCAGCACTAATTACCATGCAACCTATGTAGCTTCTACAATATAACTGAATGTATTCCCATTAAAACAGTAACTTAAATACTGTTAAATTGGAAAGCTCTATGCTTCCATGATGGGAAATAGTGTTTCAGATTCCAGAGACACAACTTTAATAATTTGCAATACAATGGCTATGAAGTTAATACATATAGCCCAGTAACTGCCTACAACCTATTTTGTAACTACACAATGCTTAGTGTACTTACCAACAGCTAGCATAAAATTTTCTCCTGTAATTTAAAATGTCAAACAACTTTCTTTTTAACAGTACTTAAAAATACAGTACATAGATAAAAAGACTGATTTTTTTCATGTCTCCAAACTGTTTGGAATTACATAATCTTGTTTGTGTCTAGATGTAGCTAATAGTTAGTATAATGAATCAAGATAAGTATTAGATTTTATCAAGCTTCTTATAAAATATTTCCCCCACACTGATATCCCTCTCTGTACTACAGCAGTTGTATTATTCCTAACCTCACATTCCTATGGCACTTTCTGGTGCCTGTCCATTCACCTTGTAGGGTCCCTTAGCATATGTGCGCTAACCCTTTATGCTAAACTATCTTTCTGGTCTTGTATTTAGCTGTGACACTCTTAGGGCATGCCTTCACTGGCAACGTTAAAGCGTTGCATGTGGCTTGTGTAAAAAAATACCTCCACGAGGGGTGCGGCTCCTGGCACTGGTGCACTGTCTACACTGGCACTTCACAGCGCTGAAACTTGCAGAGCTCGGGGGCGGGGTGTGTGTTTTTTCACACCCCTGAGCGAGAAAGTTGCAGCACTGTAAATTGCCAGTGTAGACATGCCCTTATTACCTTTCTCAGACCTGAAGAAGAGCTCTGTATAACTCAAAAGCTTTTCTCTCACCAACAGAGGTTGGTCCAATGAAAGACACTACCTCACCCACTTTGCCTCTCTAATATCCTGGGACTGACACGGCTACAACAACTTTGCATGTAAGTTTCTATGGCAGTTGCTCTCTGCCTGTTAAATGTATTTTAATATATTCCCTTTATAGATAAGGCAAAAGAATTCCAGATACAGTCGAGGAGCACGTAGAGAGGTAAGCATTAACAGCTATTCCTGTATATTCATCCCATGTTACAGGCTTTTTCTCACAACCGCCTTCATAAAACATTCTCCTTATATGGATACTGCTCACCTATTCGTACTCCACCCACAGCAGACTATTTTTGTGATTTACATCTCCCTCTTCTCCCACCCTCACCAATCTTCTGCAACTCTGAACTGCTTAGCAAAGGAATTGGCTACAATCCATTTTTTTTACAGAAACAGCAAAAACACACTGAAGTGCTTTTCTTAAGGAGAGTTTTGAACTTTGAGGACTCTTTACCAATAAGTAAAAGTCTTCAGTCCATCTCCAGTGTAAATATGCTAGTGTTAACCTGCTAACCTTCTAATCTACCCATTACAAAATATGTAAATATAAAATGTAAAGCAATTTAAGGACTAGGTGGGATATTGGGCTAAAACATTGCTTTTTCAATTACAGCAACCTGGGTTATCAATCCTGCTTTAGAAGTGAAAATAAATGTGGTGGTCTCATTCCTAACCACACTAGGCATAAATATAGATCACACTAAATGTACATTTTGTCACAGACACCACTCTATTTAGTAAGGGCCCAAAACCGAAATCACAACAGGGTGATTCCAGTCAGAATTGCAGTCCAATGTTTAGGAAGTTTGATGAAGCCTGAAAAATACATACCAGCACAGAGAAACAAGGCTTAATCAGTAAAATACGGAGTAACAAATCCATTGATAAATGCGCAGGTAAGGCTATTCCATTTGTCCCACTCTTTTCATACTTTCTGAACAATGCTGATCATTTCATTTTCCTTTAGTTAATATTTTTCTCTGTGAACACTGAAGAGATGGACAGCCATGAAAACAGAAATCTTTAGAATAGACCACATAAGGTCTGGCAAGCTGCAGTGCCAGATTCTTCACTCTGCCTCAGCAATAAGCTGAAGTCTAACCTGTAGGCAGCCCACTCTCTAGGGATCAGAGATATTTTAATCTCTGTATTAGCCTCTTCCTGAAATTCACATAAACAAAGATTGGCAAAATTGTGCACATTGTGCACTATATTTTAGAGTTGAAGAATACTGAGGTTATCAAACACTGCACTGCATCACTGCAATGCAGGGGCATCATTTGCTATGGTGCCAGGGGGACAGTTCTCCCCTAGCCCAGACCTTGGTTTGCCCCCCAGACTTGTGTCTTCCACTCCCACCATAGAATGTTCTCCATGCTGATACAACCCACCCCCCCCACATTCAACTTTTCTGAAATGATGCCTCTGCTGCAATGCTTTGTTACAAGAGGTGAAATGTGAGCATTCAATCCACTGCAGTAGCCAGCCGAGCCTTTCTGCATTTTAAAAGTCTTTCCTGAAATGTTATCAAATTTCATACCAAAAACTACATTAAGGCAACTCAGTGCAGACTCTATTATCATCCTCTCCCAGCACTCAGATTTGCAGCCTCGCTTAGCTTTGACTCTTTTTTCACCTTTTCCCTACCACAAATCCAGGCCTGGCCAAGTCCTTTCTGCTTCTTCCTCCACAAAATACAAAAAACCCAGCCAAGAGGTCTTTTGCCAGATCACTGCTTGAGTCTTCTCTCTCAATCAAAAGGCTAATCCACCATAGCCACAGCCTGTTTCAAAAGTTAAAACCTCAAACTTTTAAGATACTGTCAACTAAACAACTGAGCAAAACATTACAATCAAAGTCACATTATAACATATAGGAATAGTGAAAAACATGGTACGTTAACTCCTCAAAGTCATCCCTATTAACGTTGTTTCGTCGTTATGTTGCTGATCAATTAGGGAACATGCTCATTTAAAGTTGTGCAATGCTCCACTCTTACATTGTTTGGCTGCCTGCTTTCTCCACAGCTGGCAGCCTCCCTACGCTTTGACCCCATCCCCACAGCGCCTCCCGTCCGCCGGCAGACCCTGCGGATCAGCACCTTCCCCCTCTTCCCTCCACCCCCCATTTACATTAATTCTTATGGGGAAATTGGATTCTCTTAACATCGTTTCACCTAAAGTTGTAGTTATGTTCTTGAAAAATGCAACGTTAAGTGAGGAGTTACTGTACTGGACAGAAGGAGACAGGGAAGCACAGGCCCCGAGATTCTGTCCAGATCCACGGATGTGAAATCACATCACTGGTCAGCCGAGTCCCACTAGCACATAGCATGACCATCATCTGATTGTGGCTATTTCAGCGCCCTGGCAGTGATAGTTTTAATGTGAACAGACTGCTAAAGAGCTCCAGTATCCCTTCATTCTGTTAATGCAGTTCTCAAAGTTTTGAGTTTTGTTTTGTATTTTGTTTTCTGAAACAGCTGATATTATGGTATCCAAAGACATGTGTTCCACATATAAGGCTGATTTCCCAGATTTGCTCACACAATCTCCCTAGGAAGACAGATGTCTGAGGACTGCTTCCAATTATCTGGGTCAGCCATATCAATGAGGCTGAAAATAACTGACTACCCCGGGTATTGTATGTATTTTGGAGGCTTTCCATTGCTGTCTTTGCACAGTGGTTTGTTTTGCTTAATGCACTCATCACTAATTTTATCTGGGTGGGGAAAGAGACAACTAAAACTGCTGCATAAATCTCTCTCTCATGGTGGACTCTCCTTGCGGGATATAAAGGCGTACTATCAATACTGCCCACATTAAGGTGATACTTGCTTGAAAATTGGGTTTTACATCCAGTCATTGGGAAGAAATGGAATCTGGTTTGCTAGGTGTGGAAAATGTCTCAAAACTTTTATGAACCAACTTGCATAGACCTGTATCACACTTTGCTTGAACAGCAGCAGGGACATGTGCCTCACAGGGAATGACATGTGCCAAATTGTATGTAGTTTATCCTCCTTTACACTCATGTGATCTAAGACTCACTTTCCCCTGCTAAGTTAGATGGCTTCAAAAAGAGAATTTTAATTAATTGAAATACTTCAGAGGGGTTTATTTTTCCAATGGAAATAAATTCCTTACAGAGCTTAGACACAAATTCAACATCTTAGACTTTCCTTTCTTTCTGTATTTTCAGACAAGGTTTGTTCTTATTCATCTTGAGGTAGAAGTTTCCAGTACTAGAGAGCTTTTTCTTTTTGAGCAAGCCACTTTTTTTTAACGTTCCAAAGCTCAGAATGTTACGGGGAACACCGTGCACAGCAATTCTGTGACTTCCTTGCCTCTTGAAGAAAAAGTTAAATGGGGATGAGAGCTGCCTCAGGCTCTTGAGCCGGAAGTTTCATGTCTGTCAAGTGTGTTTGTGCTGTTTTAATAAATTAGTTAGCATCTCAATGTAAGATCATAACACAATGGAGCTGGACACCAGCCAAAATGAACAAGATGACAATTCTTTTTTCTGGCAGATATTGGAAGCACTGCAACCAGGGCCGGCTCCAGCTTTTTTGCCGCCCCAAGCAGCGAAGAAAAAAAATAATGATAAAAAGATAAAGCCTCGATCAGCGGCACTTCAGCTGCAGCTCTACCGTGCAGCTTAATTCTTCAGTGACAATTCAAGAGGGATCGAGGGACCCACCGCCGAATTGCCGCCGAAGACCTGGATGTGCAGCCCCTTTCCACTGGCCGCCCCAAACACTGTAACCAACTGGGTTTTATGCACCCAACATTCCAGAATCTTGTAACTTAGTATACATGACCTTTGAAGTCTGTGATGGGGAAACTGGATGCTAATTCAACTTTTGGGGATAGCTGCTCAGTCAGATATTTATAAGAGATGTGGAATGGGTTCAATAGGCATTGAATCTTACAATTCTTCAGTTATACTCTAAGAAGGCATACAAGTTTGAAAAGATCTGTATACCAGAAGAATTGACATTCATATCACTGACACCCCCTTTTACTCCTAAACCCCTCCACAAAAGGGGATTTTTTTATTAAAATCTACCAAAAAAAACCCCACCCTCAAGCAGACATTTTACTTCAAGAAGAGAGAAGTGCTAGAGACTCTAAGAAGTCCATTAAGGACTTTGGTACTGTTATTGATTTTCTGTGGAAGGCACTTAGATACTGTGGTGATTGGCAGCAGTACAAAATCATGTGAAAGATAGAGGGAGAAGTTTATGAATTTATTATATTCTTCTGCAAATGATTTTCTCACCCCAAAATATTAAATTTCATGTTACTTGGATAGTTCACATAAGAGAAAGCATTTGGGAATACGAGTGAATTTACCCCTCTCTTTTATTGTCTCCTTATTTATGTCCCTCCCTCATTTCCTTAAACGTTGTTACCATTGTATGTGACAGTTTTATCCATGAAGCTTTGGATTATCTGACAGCAATATATATATATATATTAGAATCCAACCCTTCTTTTCTGTCTTAATGGCTGAAATTCTTGGCCATTCACTGGTTATCCTCTGCCTTTGGTATTAAAATCTTCTCCTCCGATACTGATGGCCTAGAAATGAGAGGCTCTTTTTAATTATGCTTGGAAGGATTTTTATTTTATTTTTTTGTTAACTGCAATGAATATCAGTGTTTTTCCACATAATTTTTCTTTTTTTAGCAACCTGAACTTTTGCACAAGCAGGAAATCTAAAAAACAGAGTTACTCCTTATTATACAAATTGTTCTGACTGTGGAAGTCAATGGTCACAACAGACTCAGAAATAACATCATATTTGACAGTATTAATTTATTATTAACTCAGGGGAGGATAGAACTGATGATAAAAAATGCAATAGTTGTCTAGAAGTGCAACATATATATTATTAACTTTGCTTCAAATTGTGATTAGTAAACAGATTTTTTTCATTAGCTTTTGTATGGAAGGAGAAATATATGATTGCTGACTTTCACAGATTAAAATTCAATACTTCCAAACCTATCTATAGCTCATTACCAATTCCACAGTCAATCCAGCACAACAACCTTTAGGTTAAAAATTATCTAGTTACTATACATGAAAATGTCCTGATAATTTATAACATCACCAGAAGAATCTATATTGTTCCAAGAAAGTAAATAAGGGCTTTATAATTCAATCTAATCATGTTTCTTAGTTCATACCACAATATCCACGCATGCAAAATTTAATGAAAACATGATTAATTTACTTCTTTTACTTCATCAGAATGCTTTCCTTGTGTAAACAGGGCTTCTTTTAAAATTATGTTTGAAAGTGGCGAGGAGGGGGAGTGCCTGGAGCATACTTCTCTCCAGTTATTTCTAGCTCGCCTCTGGTTCTTGGTTTGCAGCTTCTCCCCTCTTTCCTCTCTCTTGTCTGTGTGGAGGAAAGGGGATCCATCATTTAAGGACTCTCTAGGCTCATACAGTAAAACAGACAAGATTCTCCCTCATTAAACCAAGTAGCCAAAGATACCTCCAATCCTACATTACTAACTACACTGTTACTCACCTATACAAGTTCCAGAACATTCCAAGTTACTTAAGCAAAGCATTGCTTGTAACCTAAAAATAATTATGTCATTAAGAGACTGAAAGTCTTTTCATTCTTTGGTGAGGAAAATTGAAGTATCCTTTCAAAAATAAATCTTCTGTTGGATACATTTATATTTTGCTGACAGCAGTCTTAAGAAACTAAATCTTTAGGAAAAAGCTTTTTCAAAAGCACCACGGCAATTATGTAAGTAAGTGATACCACTACTGCTATCCGGTCACTGCACAAACATGGAAATCACTGCATGAATGGGCTAGCCTCCTACAAATGTACAAAGGAACTCAGGAGCATGAAATAGCACCCTACAACTGGATCACTTCTTAACAATTTTCTCTGCTCTGAAGGTCACATTGAAAAATCCATGTGGCAACTGTCAGCTGGACAAGAGCCTCTCTTTGTAATACCTGGTTTCCCAGAAATAACCCCCCATCCCCTTTTCAAAAAGAATCAAGCTTTTATTGTGTGCTATTAACGACTGGAAGTAAAAATTAGACAAAAGCAAAAGGACAAACTGAATATCACTGCTAGGAAGGCTTGATGGAAAAATTTTTTTGCAGTTACCAGAATCCCAATATGTCCCGCTAAATTCACTGTCAAATTATTGGCATCAAGCTGCAACCTTGCCAATCACTGAGAGATTTTGAAACGTTATTTATCAATACTGCTATATGTGCACAACTATACAAATGCATTGAAAAGATATCTATAGAACTGGAATAAATTTGCATGTATACACAGTACAGTATGTTAAGAAAAGAAAATATGCAACACTGTGAACTCTTCCTCCTGAATTTAAGGCTAACTCAACATGTAATAAATAACATTTATTTTTTCTTTAATGAGACAACACATTTCACAGAATAATGAGCAAGAAGGATGAGGACCTCCACGCATGACCACGCATAATGCACCCCACAGGACAATCTCTTTATTTATTAATACAATAAATGGCTTGTCATTCAACAGCCACCTCTTTTCTCAGATGAGGGCTTCTTTTGCTCCATGAATTCTATGCACAATCTCACAGTATGGTGGTGAATAAAGAAGACCAACATTACTGTTCTAGGGAGTGTCTGATGTAGAAGTCACCTACATCTGACAAAATTCACAAGAAATTCTAGCAGATGCTACAAAACTGAATTTCTGTATAGAAACAGACAGAGGTAAAAATGATGGGTCAGATACTTAGCTAGTGTAAACTGGTGCAGTTCCACTGAAGTAATGGCCTGGTTAGTCAAACCCATTGCTAGCTAATGGAGTTACGCCTATTTATACTAGCTGAGGATTTAGGATAGAATTTTCAAAGGCACTAGGGATTTAGAAGTACAAATTGAATTTATGTTCCTTAATCCCCTGGGTGCTTGTGAAAATCATTCTCCTGGCACTCTATAGATCAATTTCTTTAAATTACCATCTGTGACATCCTATATGTAACAATATCCTCCTGCTATCTTTGTTTATAATTCCTCACTGTCAAACTGTGCTAAAAAGGTAATCTAGCAACCAATGGCAAGATTTAAGATCAAGAGCAAAGTTAGGACCTGACAAACTATAACCCTTGCAGGTATCCCTCTCTTCAGAGGAGGAATAAAGAGCTAGCCATCCCAGCACAACCCCGCAATGTGGGATCATGATGTCTAACTGAAAGGCAAGCCCCACATGAGACAGCCTCTCTTAAGAACGTGCTAGGCCACAGAGCTAGTTCTTGACCATACCTAAGTTTAAACTCCCAGGGAGGACAGGCAGGCTCTTTGCACTTGAGAATACAAACCTTATGGACACGTCTATCTAGTCATAGAGCATCCATGTAGTTAAGGGGGAGGGACTGAAGGCTTAGGTGGAGTAGGCAACCTTGATCTTGGGAGATCACATCTAAGTCTAGTGGAAGTGAGATTGGACATTTCACTGTCAGCGCCAGGAGAGTGGAGAAACAATGCTGATAGGTCCATGCAGGGGCTATGAGTATGACTTTTATCTTTAGTAATACCCTGTGAATAAGCAGAATTGGTGGGAAAGCATAGAAGAGCCTGTCTCACCATGGCAGTAAAAATGTATCTGTCAGAGAAGTCGGGCTCTGACCCCTTAGGGAATAGAACTACTGACACTTTCTATTGGCCCTTGTTGCAAATAGGTATTGTGGCAAATTGCCGGTACTGTTCTGCTGGGTCTCGCGCTTTCTCTTCTCTGGGGTAGGTTCAGGGCGCTATTGCTTGCCTCTGAACCAGTTCTTAATCACTCCCCTAGTGTCCTTGGGGAGGGGAGTGGAGAGGGAGGGACCTGGGCCCGCCTCTACTCCAGGTCCCAACCCAGGGGCCCTGGGGTTGTGGTGAACCACTTGACTAGCGGTTTCTTCCCCTGGGTTACTTCCCTCTCATACCCGTCAGCTTGTGAAGGGCTTCTCGCCTCTCTTCTATACAAGCCTGGTGCCCCTTACCTAGGGTTTCTGTTGGGCTTCCCAATCCACCGCAGCACTCCTCCAAACCTTCTATTTCTCTCTGGACAAACTCTTCTCTTCTGCAATCTGCACTCTGCTCCAATCCAACCTTTCTCCTTCAACTACCACACCCTGTCTGACTGAAGCAGGGGTTTATATCCCATGACTGGAGTCAGGTGCTCTAACTGGAGTCAGGTGCTCTAACTGGAGTCAGGTGCTCTAATTGGCTCACACAGCTGTTCTAGTTAATCTAAAGCAAACCTTCCTCCCTTGGCAGGGAATAAGGCCCCCTGCTAACACTCTTATGCTGCCCTCTGGCCATGCTGTATCACATCACATATCCCCCCCCCCCCGCTCAACACCAAGGGGTTGGGCTACTCGGGACGAGAGGCAGTGTTGGCGTGAGAGGCCATCAGCGTTGCCGTGTTGGCTTCCAGCCCTATGCTGGACCCGAAAATGGAAAGGTTGCAAAGAGAGGAAACCACCGTCACTCTGGCGTTTCTTTCCTTGTTCCTATGCATCCACTGGAGCGGGGCGTGATCAGTCACAAGGGTAAACCGCCGCCCAGGAGATAGTAGCGGAGAGTCTCCATAGCCCATTTTATCGCCAGACATTCCTTTTCAACAACAGCGTATTTTTGTTCCTGGGGAGGAGCTTCCGGCTGAGGTACAAGATGGGGTGCTCCTCCTCCCCTACCATCTGGGAAAGGACGGCACGAGTCCCACCTCCGAGGCGTCCGTCTGCAGGATGAATTCCTTCTCGAAGTCTGGGGCCATGAGTACCGGATGGCAGCATAGGGCTGTCCGCAAATCTGCAATGCTGCTTCCGCCGCATCTGTCCACTTCACTATCTCGGGGCCCCGAGCTTTTATCAGATCCGTCAATGGCCCCGCTCTTGTGGCAAAATGAGGGATGAATCTCCGATAGTATCCAACTATACCCAAAAATGCTCTGACCTGCTTCTTGCGGATTGGTCGAGGCCAATCTTGTATTGCCTCCACCTTGTTCCATTGGGGCTTCACCACCCTCTCCCTACGACATGCCCGAGGTATTTGGCCTCAGCTAGTCCTATCACGCATTTCAGAGGATTAGCGGTGAGACCAGCCTTTCGCAAAGCGTCCAGCACTGCTTCCACTTTGTCCAGGTGTGTCTCCCAATCAGGGCTATGTATAACTATGTCGTCTAGATAGGCGGCGCATAGTTGGCATGGGGTCGTAATAACTTATCCATCAGTCTTTGGAATGTGGCAGGGGCCCCATGGAGTCCGAAAGGGAGGACAGTGTACTGGAACAGGCCATCGGGTGTAGAAAAAGCAGTCTTTTCCCTGGCATCCTTGGCCAGGGGTATTTGCCAATATCCTTTGGTCAGATCTAGGGTTAGTTAGGTATTTGCCTTGCCTAACTGATCAACCAGCTCGTCAATGCGTGGTATCGGGTAGGCATCGAAGTGGATACTTCATTTAATTTCCGGAAGTCGTTACAAAACCTCAGGGTGCCATCAGGCTTGGGGACTAGTACGATCGGACTGGACCACTGGCTGTGGGATTCTTCAATGACCCGAGTTCCAGCATCTTTCGCACTTCCATCCTAATTTCTCCCTTTTAGCTTCCGGTATTCGATATGGTCTTATCGTCACCCTTACTCCGGGGCTGG
Source organism: Chelonoidis abingdonii (assembly GCF_003597395.2). Classification (NCBI taxonomy): domain Eukaryota; kingdom Metazoa; phylum Chordata; order Testudines; family Testudinidae; genus Chelonoidis; species Chelonoidis abingdonii. The sequence continues at coordinate 9,411,389 of NC_133789.1, forward strand.
TGACAATATGATGTTGGACTAGTGCCGTTCGACCTGGTTGGGTACAAAATACGTCCTGGTTCCGGTGGATCATTTCAATGACTTCCATCCGTTGTTCTGGGGTTAAGTCAGGAGATATCTTTACCTGCTCCTGCGGGCCGTCTGCCTGAGGTAGAGCTCCTCGAGTGACCAGACACGTCTCTCTGTCATGCCAGGGCTTCAGTAAGTTGATGTGGTATATTTGCTCTGGCTTCCGGCGGTCTGGTTGTCTAACCTTATATATTCACTTCTCCAATGGCTTCCACTATCTCATATGGTCCGTGCCAACTGGCTAGGAGTTTGCTTTCTGTGGTCGGCACTAACACCATCACCCGTTCCCCCGGCTGAAATCTTCGCATTTTCGCCCGACGGTTGTAGTATGTCCGCTGTGCCTCTTGTGCTTTTTCTAAATGCTCCCGTACTATCGGGTTACTCGAGTTATCCGCTCTCGCATCTGTGTCACATGCTCAATAATATTCTTTCCTGGGTTGGGTTGTTCCTCCCAATCCTCCTTGGCGATATCCAATATCCCGCGTGGGTGGCGTCCATATAAGAGTTCAAAGGAGAAAAACCCGTGGACGCCTGGGGAACTTCCCGTATAGCGAACATTAGATACGGCAAAAGAGTGTCCCAGTCCTTTCCATCCTGTGCTACCACCTTCCGGATCATACTTTTGAGGGTTCGATTGAATCTTTCGACTAGTCCGTCTGTTTGTGGATGGTAGACGGAGGTCCGAATGGCTTGTATACGGAGCAGGGCACATAAGTCTTTCATTAGTTTTGACGTAAACGGGTTCCCTGGTCTGTCAGGATCTCCTTAGGGATGCCCACTCTGGCGAAAACCTGTAGTAGTTCTTTAGCTATTGCCTTAGACGTGGGGTTTTTCTTAAAGGATGGGCCTCTGGATATCGTGTGGCATAGTCAAGGATGACTAGTACGTTTCGGTGGCCCCGTGCCGACTTTTCTAGTGGGCCCACTATGTCCATAGCTATCCTCTCGAACGGGACATCAATAATAGGTAAAGGTACTAGTAGGGGCCCGCAAGTGAGGTCGGGGCTATGCAGCTGGCATTCAGGGCAGGAGGCACAATAACGCTGGACTTCTGCTCGTATTCCTGGCCAATAAAACCTTCTTAGTATTCTATCCAGCGTCTTGTCTACCCCTAGATGTCCCCCAAATAAATGACTGTGAGCTAACTCTAGTACGGCCCTTATGTGTTTCCGTGGGACTAGGAGTTGCTCTACTTCTTCCCCTCGTATTTGCTCTATTCTGTACAACAGATCACGTTTGAGCACGTAATATGGCCTTGGGCCTTTGACTTTTCCTTCTACAGGCACTCCATTTACTTCCACTACCTCCTCCCTCACGTTTGCATATAATGGATCTTCGGCCTGGTCCTGCCCAAGGTCTCACGTGCAGTGCTGAACTGACCTAATTCCAGGGGGCCTATTTCAACTCTTCCCCCTGGGGTGCTCCCACTTGGGCCAGGAACCTCCTCTGAGTCCTCCGTGACCCGAACCTTCTCCTTGTCTCCTGGGCGGGTTCGCCTACCCACAAGGGAAGTCTTTTGATTAGCTGCCAGAATCCTGGTCCCTAACTTTTTAGCCGCCCTTCGTTCTCGCCTAGCCCTGCGGGGTTTTCCAGGGGATGAGAACAATTCTGGAGCAAATTCAGCAAACATTGGGGCGAGGCTATCTTTAGTTGCCTCTGTCTCAACCTGGGGGTTGCTACCCTCTCCTGCCTCTATCGGGGTCAGTAAGTTCTCAACCCAGGGAAGTCTCTCCCAATCAAAACAGGATAAGGGAGCTTGGGACTACTCCTGCAGAAACTCTGGTGGTATTCCCCTGGATTTCAATCCGTACTGGAATTGTAGGGTAAAAATTCACGGTGCCATGTACGCATGTTACCCCTGTGCTTTTGGCCCGAGTTAGTTGTCTGTTCCCACCAACTTTCCCGAGACCAACGTGACAGCACTCCCCGAATCTATTAATGCTATGGTTTTTATACCATTCATTTTTACTGGTCTGGTAAATCCATGTGAGGTCAATGTAAACCCTACCAGGTTGATCAGGCCACATTGCTCCCCATAATTCCCCAGATTACACTGCATAGGCACCTCCTTGTTGGGACATTGGGCTGCTATATGCCCCAATTCCCCACATTCATAACACCGTCCCCTCATTCCGGTTATCACCCCCTGCCTGGGGCTAGTTGGCCGGCCCCCCACCACTCTTCCCAAACCCCCAGGTCCCTTTCTGGCCTCGAGCCATTCCTCACTGTCGTTCCTCCCGGTTATAGTTTTCTAGAGTTCTCGACAGTCCGGGGCCTTGGGTTTGGGGTTGTCTTCCTGGGTTGCCGTGTCTCCCCGCTTGGAGTCTGGAACAGTTCGCGGGCTGCCAGTTGTCTTTCCACGAGGGAGACCAACTCATCATAGGTAGAGGGGTCATTCTGACCCACCCAAGTCCTGAGTCCTGGTGGTAACCCCCGCATATACCGGTCCAATATTAGTACCTCCATCATCTCCTCAGAGCTATGGGCTTCAGGGCGCAGCCATTTCCGGGTCAGGTGGATCAAGTCAAACAACTGCGTTCGGGGTGTCTTGTCCTCCATATATCGCCATTCATGGAACCTCTGGGCTCGTAGTGCCGTTGTCACTCCGAACCTGGCCAGGATCTCTGCCTTTAGCTGGGAATAGTTTGCTGCAGCTTCTGCAGACATATCGTAATAGACCTTCTGGGCTTCCCCACATAGGAATGGGGCAAGGATACCAGACCATTGTTCTCGGGGCCAGGCCTCCCGCAGGGCTGTTCTCTCAAAAGCCAGGAGGTATGCTTCCACATCATCCTCCCTGGTCATTTTTTGTAAGTAATGGCTAGCCCGTATGGTCCGGGTCCCTTCCCCGTGGTGATTCTGTTCCATAAGGGTCTTCATCTGGCTTATTAGGTCTCTCAGCAGGGCTCGGTCCTGAGCAGCCTGACTCAGCAGCAGCTGATTAGTCTCTTGCTGCAATCTAGTCGCCTCTTGTTGGCGGTTGCCTGGACCCTGGTAGCCTCCTGCTGGGCCGCGGTGGCATGTATAAGGGCCTTGACCACGTCGTCCATCTTAAGGGTGGAGGGTTATGTCTCCCCTGACTATGTCCCCAGCGCGCAGATCCCACTCCTGACACCACGTGTGGCAAATTGCCGGTACTGTTCTGCTGGGTCTCGCGCTTTCTCTTCTCTGGGGTAGGTTCAGGGCGCTATTGCTTGCCTCTGAACCAGTTCTTAATCACTCCCCTAGTGTCCTTGGAGGAGGGGAGTGGAGAGGGAGGGACCTGGGCCGCCCTCTCTACTCCAGTCCCAACCCAGGGGCCCTGGGGTTGTGGTGAACCACTTGACTAGCGGTTTCTTCCCCTGCACAGCTGTTCTAGTTAATCTAAAGCAAACCTTCCTCCCTTGGCAGGGAATAAGGCCCCCTGCTAACACTCTTATGCTGCCCTCTGGCCATGCTGTATCACAGTATACAGTGGAAAAACTCTCCTGGAAGATGTATCTGGCTACATCTGGACAAAGAGACCTCTTGTGGTTACTCACATGATCTCCTCAAGTGGTCTGCTAGGTCATTTTGGATCCCCAGCAGGTAAGAGCCTTCCAGATCTATTGAATTGGCAACACAGAACTCCCAGAGCAGAGTCCCCTCTTGACAGACTGGAGAAGAACATTGTCACTGTGAGGCATTAACATGTGGCTTCACCTGTTCTGCTATGGAAATACTTGGCATACCAGTCTGACACTCATGTGTAAAGCTAAGACTTTTGAAGACCATAGACTGAGTCGGTAGAGAGCCCAATTGGACCCCTGTCCCAGAGTAGACTTATCTGTCACTAGCATGAGCGCCACCTGTGGGCAGGCAAATGGAATGCTTACATATACCTTGGCTGGATTTGCCCATCAATCTAGGGAGATGAGGACATAATAGAGCACTCATCACTGAGTCCAGCTGATGGCAGCTCAGCAAATGGACTGATGCCAGCCAGGCCTGCAGAAGTGTGAGGCATAGTCTGGCATATTGAATGACCTAGGTGCAGGTCATATGTCCCAGAAACAGCAAACAGTTTTGTGCTGTTGTGATAGGGTAAGCCTTCATATCTATAACAAATGATTAGATTGCCAGGAATGTGCAGTCTAGAAGAAAAGCCCTGGTTTGAGACAAGTCCAGTACAGCTGCTGTAAACTCTATCCTCTGGACTGGGAAGAGGAGAGACTTCTCAGCACTGATTATCAGTCCCACGTCATTGAATGCTGACCAGATCAGGGCCACACTGCTCTGTACTTGCAGTCTGGATCGGCCCTTGACAAGCCAGTTGTCCAGGTAGGGTAAACTTGAAATCCCGATTTTTGTAGGAATATAGTTATTACTGCCATAACTTTTGTAAAGACACTGGGAGCAGCTGACAAGCCAACTAGTAGTACGGTGAACCGGTAATGATTTTGATGTACTGGAAATCAGAGGTTCTTCCTGTGAGAAGGTACACCTCTACCTCGATATAACGTGACCCAATATAACACAAATTCGGATATAATATGGTGAAGCAGTGCTCCGGGGGGGCAGGGCTGCACATTCCAGTGGCTCAAAGCAAGTTCGTCATAATGGGGTTTCACGTATAACGCGGTAAGAATTTTTGGCTCCCAAGGTCAGCGTTATAAAGAGGTAGTGGTGTATCTTGTTAAGCTGCCAGTTACATTGACAGTACCAGGCTCAACTGAACCTTTTGCTGTGCAGGAGCCAACTATACCAACTTAGGCACTGATTTGGAGGAGGAAAAGTGCTTAGATTTAAGGTGCACTCTATCTGATTCCTTCTTGCCCATCTTACCAGACTTGGAGGGTGGAGCTCTTCCCTCGGCCGAGGCCTCTTTGAAAATCTTCTATATCTTTCTTGGCTTAGGTGAGGGAGCTCAGTGCTGGGATTCTGATAATGCTGGAGGTGCACTTTTCACTGAAGCTGCAGCATTCAGCACTGAGTCAGACTAGGATGGCTCCAACAGTGGCCTCAGTATTGCCTCCACTAGTAGAAATTTCAGCCTAGCCTCCCTCTCCTTTTTTCCAGGTTTGAATTCCCTGCAAATCTGGCATCAGTCTTTCATGTGTGCTTCACCTAGGCACTTTAGGCAACCATTGTGCGGATCACTCACTAGCATACGCCTCAAGCAAGAAGCACACAACTTGAAGCCCAGCAATTGGGGCATACCTTGGTGCTATCAGCAGAAACCCTGAAACGAGGAGAAACAAGTCCAAAAAACTAAAACTTACTAACTACTAGACCAACTATATTACATACAATATTGTACACAAAGCTGAGAGAGAACTGTTCCGGTATTGAGCGGAGGTTCCAATGACCATCAAAGAGCAGTAAGAAGAAACTGAGAGGGGCTAGGGCAGCTCTTCATGACAATGGCATGTGGCACCAGAGGGAGCTTGAGCCTCCCAACAGCGCGCAGACGTCAAGAGTGGAATGCACATATGAAATCACTCAAAGAAAAGCATTATCAGGCTTCTTACAGTGTTTTTACTCGTTTCCCCTATCTCTTCTTTCTTATTTTGTGTCCCTGACCGGGAGAGGGGGAAGCATAGCCTCCATGCTTCCACAGTGAGAAGAAAATAAAACCATAAGGAGAAAACGAGATGAAATTTATATAATCTGGGGCAGTGCTTCAGCACTCGGCCTTTCTTTCCCCTACTGGTGGCACAACATGACCTTCTGTCCTTTAATCCTCTGTCGTAGTATGGGAAAAGAGAAAGACACGGACCATACGTCGTTGAAGTCCGGAAATGTAAAAACTAGATGTTATGGATTCAAACTGAGTACAGCAGAAAAAGAACAGCAGGATAAAACAAAGTTGAAGCTCCAGAGAAACACAACGAAGTCGCAGAAAGGGAGGCTTCTTTAACTTAATCTTAACCCCTAACTTCACAGCAGGATGAAAAATGGTCAACAGCTTTAATAAGCTGTCAAAATACAGGTTCATCTTGATATTTAAAGAAGTTCCCTCATATGGTTCTTAAAAAAATATTGACGAATTTGCAGGTCAGGCCTAGAGCACCTAAACCAGGGGTCGGCAACCTTTCAGAAGTGGTGTTACGAGTCTTCATTTATTCACTCTGATTTAAGGTTTCGTGTGCCAGTGATACATTTTAATGTTTTTAGAAAGTCTCTTTCTATAAGTCTATAATATATAACTAAACTATTGCTGTATGTAAAGTAAGTAAGGTTTTAAAAATGTTTAAGAGGCTTCATTTAAAATTAAATTAAAATGCAGAGCCCCCCGGATCGGTGGCCAGGATTCGGGCAGTGTGAGTGCCACTGAAAATCAGCTCGCATGCCATGTTTGGCACATGTGGCATAGGTTGCCTACCCCTGACCTAAACAGTCCATTTCAGAAAGGGAGGCCTTTGGAGAAAGTGTGAAGATTTGGGAATCTGTAAAAGCCTGGAGATTGGAGGTCCAATAACTGTGGCGGAGTCATCGAAAGATTAACCATTATACTTGCCTATCAATGTAGAGGAGCTGCAAGCTGAGCATGAGTAACCCACTGAATGTCATTCACAAAAGAAATGGGGAATTGTACTTAATCCACAAATAAGAAAATCTCAGTAAGTGCAGGCCTTAAATTTGATTAAGATCTGAGCAATAATAAAGATTGTGAAGCCTTAAATGTCGTAGGGGTACCAAGCATGCTATTCAGATCTGCATGGCAGGATTGGCAAAGCCAGTCATGGACAACCAGACTGATTTATACTTGTTCCTCCTCAAGTCCCACAGAACTATGTGGATCAGTGGAACTCTGGAAGTTCCATGAGAAGGTGAGAAGTTTCTTCAGAGGATAGCGTGAACATGCCTGCAGAGCTGGGTAACTACTGCAGCTCGGCACAGATTGGGGATACTGAGCCCACCACCTCTGCACATTGTGGAATCACTGATACATATGACAAGAATGGAAAGTACCTGGCAGAATCAAAAAGGCAGAAACAATTTAAAAAGCTTCTCTTAAATAAAAGTAAAAATGCATGTGGGCGTTCAAAAAAAAAATCTTGGCCTTAATGTGGTACTTTTCAGAGGAACATTGTACTTAATTCTTAGGATTTTTCATATTCTAAGCTATTTGGGGCAGGGACCGTGCCTTCATACTTGTCAGCAGAGTGTCTTGCACTATATAACTAATAACTAATTCATTATAAACACAATGTTACCAGATTATTTAAGGCAGTAATGAGCATATCATTTATGTACATATAAAGAATGCATTGATAACTGGAAATGAAATTATAACAAAGCATTAAAACAGACTAAGCTAATATGAAACTGGATACCATTCTAAGCCTGTTTTTTTTATATTTTCTATGACATTTCTTGGCTCTAAAATAAATAACTAATATTTTAAAATAACCTTATTTTTACTATGTCACTCTTCTGAAGAAAAACATATCTGCATTCTTAGACTTTTCATTATCGAAAAGGAACCCCCAGAGGACCACAGCATAAAGTAAAAATAGTTCTAAGCATTCCAGCAGACTCTAGGTTTTTGGACTACAGTGCAGGATATTTTTAAAAATAAAACAGTATTTCCAGGAGGAATGGAAAACCATTCCTTTTAGGTAAACCCCGAGCTTCACTTAATCTGTTTTCCAGAAAAACACACATATGACAGTTAACTTTTCTTAACATGAGGCAGCTTGAAGATTCTTCCAAAAGGCTGAATTTGTCAGTGTTCCAATGCTTTCTTTTTCAGAAAGAATTATATCTTTCGTCTCCTGCTTCTTTGTTGCTAAGCTGAAAGTTGCTTTTCAGAGCCCAAAATATTTTACATATTTAATGTGAACTTTTGGTCCAGTCCTATAGTCTTTATTCATGCAGAATTCACATTAAAGACAGTAGGATAATAAAGCTAGACTACAGTCCTTTCCATGCGTTAAAATCTTGCTATTGCTTGTTGGTCTCTTCAATTACAGTCCAATCACCCTTCTCCCCTTCAACTCAATACTCGCTGATTGAGATGCCTACAACCATGGTGTTTACCTCCTCACCTCAAAACTTACTACTGGAATCAATTGTTACCAGTGTCAACGCTCTCTGCTCCACAGAAACTGCTCTTGCAAAAGTCCTGAATGACCTCTTCCTGGCTAAATCTCAAAACCATGCTTCTTTATGAGTGTAACTTCCACGTTGAACGTATTCACCACGCCACCTCCCTCACCACTTTCAAATCCCTTTGCAAAAGTCACTTCTGCCACAAAAGCTAAGAGTTGTGAACCAGAGGACGCATCTGGGGGGCAAGAAAGGGAGAAGGAGCCTCAAGCTATATTTCTGTGGATCTTATTATCCTAGTCCATTTCCCTCTCCATGCTTGTTGGGAGGGGGAGGGATAGCTCAGTGCTTTAAGCAGGGTTGTGAGTTTAATCCTTGAGGGGGCCACTTAGGAATCTGGGGCAAAATCAGTACTTGGTTCTGCTAGTGAAGGCAGGGGGCTGGAGTCAATGACCTTTCAGTTCTATGAGATAGGACCACTTGAAATGGAAATCAGTTCCTGAACTAAATTTTCTTTATGATGTGCCCAACATAACTTTATGATTTTAGGGTTTCTCATAAGTGGCTGGCCCTGTTGATATTTTCTGCAAGAGGAACAAAAAAGCATGAAGGTATTTGTTCTGAGGAAACCCTCCTCCGCATGGGATGTGCTCTCCCTCCCCCTCAATAAAAAATTAGATAGATTTAATAATTGGGAATGGAAGGGCGGACTGCAGGTCAAATTTTGCCTAAAGTGTTCTTTTACAAATATATTTTGGTTAATGAGAAAAACCATGAACTCAAATTACTTCCAAGATATCAGTTTCCTTAACTGACCTCACTAGGCCCATATATTCCTGTACACAAGTCATTAGAAAAGCCTATCACTTGGTTCAGAGTATTTTATAGAAGATCATGAACCATATTCTGCTCTCAGTTACACTAGCGAAAATATGAAGTGATTCTGAATGTATGTCAGTGTAACTGACAAGAGAATTAGCCCCCATATGTGTTATAATATCCTCACAGCATACTTTTACGTATGAATTAAAGATTTGGGATGGCCTGAACTCGGAATTTTATTTACTGTTGCCCGTGGTATACTTTCAATTAAGAAATCAAATACTAATGAAGGTCTCTCTTTTGCCTGTAACATCATAGGATGATCTAAATATGACCCACACCTACATCATGTTCTCAAACCGTGGTTCAAGCATTTAACTCTATTACTCTCAGTTCAAAATCTACTCCACACTAAGAAGCAATTGTCTGGAACCTTTCTACGCCTATTGGAAGCTACGCAGCCAAAAAAAAAAAAAGTATGTGAAGCCAGTTACGAGCCAGATTTCTTCATACATCATAAATGGAGATGCCCATTAAAATATATATTTTGGTAATTAAAAACAAATCTTTGCAACTGGTGTTTACAGCTTGTACATCAATTTTCAGGTTGTTTAATCTTCAATGAGCAGAGATAGTAAACACTGGAAACTAGGATTTTCAATGGAAATTCTAACACAACTTTAGCTAGTTCAATATTCATAGAATCATAGAAGGTTAGAGTTGGAAGAGACCTCAGGAGGTCATCTAGTCCAACCCACTGCTCAAACCAGGACCAACTCCAGCTGATTCTCATCAATATTACTGATTCTATTTGAAATCAGAAAACAGCATACATACAGCTGAAGAATCTTATATATCAAGTATTATCACCTATAAAATTAAGGAAAAGGTAGTAATTAATTTAATCCAACCTTTTCCTTATTTCAGCAGACATGTATTATCACCTATAAAATTAAGGAAAAGGTAGTAATTAATTTAATCCAACCTTTTCCTTATTTCAGCAGACATGTCAGATCACAAAATTGCTTTAAGCTCACAACCTTCTGTTGCCCTATGCAATTTACAAAGCAACTACTATGCCACATTGTACATGATGCAGGACTTTGCTTTTAAAAGAAAATGTAAATATGTGAAAAACTCTTTTAAAACTTTTATCAAGGCCCTATAAAAAGAGCTCAGGAATCATATGCTAACTCCTGTTTGGAACCTAAAAGGCATACTTGTCTTTATAATCTCATTCTCCAAAACAGACTAGAAAGACTAATAATTCCATTACCATCATTCCTTGAGTCATTAGAAATGGTCTTTTGGGATTATTCTATATTCATTCTCACGAAAACAATGCAGGTAGATTAGCTTTCAGGTAAAGAATTATAAGGCTTCCTTATTATAATTATATACCTCTTTCTAATATGATTTTCCTTAACATAAGGCCACTTGTAATCTGACTCTCAGTTCTAATGTGGATCATAATAAGCTCTCTATTTATCGCATGGATGATTTTATATATAACTTGTAAAATACAGGTCTCCTAAGAGTAGCCTTAAATAAAGTAAAAAGACTGTACACTGAAAATAATAATTAGCTATAAAAATGAACACTTGGTATAGTTTGAATTTTTGGAGGGAACAGAATTACATGCAACATAGCCTTACAAATTTTATTTGATCATGTTAGGTGCTGAGCACTCTTCACTCCTTTCAGTGGAAGTGGAGGGCAATCAATATGGATCAGAAATTGACAAGTTTTTTTTATTATATATCAGATATTCTAACAAATTCTAAAGTCATTCATGTGTGGCAGCTCAGTAATTCCTAACTAACAGCAAGAACTGAAAGAGATCAGTGAATTCCTGCACTGTGTAGTTACCGATTTAGTAGTATTTTCCGATAAATAAAATATTAAGTTTGAAACCAGCAGTGGCATAGTATCAGTATTAAGAAAATGAAAATACTGCAGCCATTACAGTAAGTATCTTTCACAGGCTATTTATCAATATGGTGGTAAGTGCCAATATTTAGTACAAAGTCCACTACAAGAATTTATCCTTTCCTTTCCTGTGACAAAATCTGGATTTAATGCAAATATTAAGAGTGTTTTGGGGAACACTGCCAAGAAAGGCTTTGAATAAGCTACAGTGTCTGTTTTTAAAAGGGCTAATTTTTACTATATACCTCTGAAGATGACCTAGTACAAAGCAAACTTCATGATTATCTAAAGAAAATGTTATTGAGTGTAACGTTCTTATTTCAGCTAATGTCCCTGGACTTGGCTGCCCAAAATCTCAAATTTAGATAATACTGAAGTTCATCTATATACTGAAAAACTGCCTTGGTAACCAGAGTATACTCACTCTGAGAAGCAGAGGATAAATGTTTGGGAGAACAATTATATTTATCTATCAAGGTATTACAATGTGCTTTACTAAAAGACTACCTGAATGTACACAGATTAGCAAATAGACAGACTAAGAACTATATGGAGTCTACCAAAAAGGAATCATATTCTTATAAATTCAAAACCCTGTGGGTGAAATCCATCCCCAAGAATGGAGGTCCTAAGCCGAATCCCACTTGCATTTTCCATGTGGGAGGGTGGCAGGCAGTGCAGCCACTAAGAGGCAACTTCACAGGTTTGTTACAGAGGGAGGAGGCTTTTAGCTGGCCTCAGTTAAATCACTGTAGGAGGGACTATTACAAACATCTTATTTAAAGGACTTGGAAAGGCAGTCTCCAATTACTTCAGGCCACAGGCAAGAACAGAGGCCATGCACCCTAAAGGCCTGATGTAATTCATGATGGTGAATTCTGTCCTTCCGTCTCCATGGAGCTGCACACAAAACCAGTGAATTATTCCAGCTTTGTGAACGGTGGAACCTGTTTCACCCAGAGTGAATTGATCAACCTTGCAGCACACTCTAAAGGTCAACAGCCTTGGGCCATGTCTAGATTAGAAAAATAGATGTTGTTTAAAAATGTTAGCTAACGCACATTAACTAACCTCTTTTTTAAAAACACTAATGTAGATCGGATTTAACACATATAAAAAGATGTCAACTGGTGAACTTTTGACTCCCCAGGGGTTGACCGTGACCAGCTAGCATGTTTTAAAAAACATTAAAATGTGCATGAGGTGGGTGAGAGCAGGGCTGGGTGGGGTGGGTGAGTTGTGTTAACGAGTAGAAGAGTGCAAGAGAATTCAAGGAGTGGGTCAGGAGGGTAAACAGGTATATGGTGAAGGCAGGAGAATGTTGGGAAGCCATAGATGTCGATGGTATCTGGGAGAGAAGATGGTCATGTGCGGGGAGTTCCTGTGATGATGAAACCAGAGTAGCAGACTGGCCATGGGCCTGGGATGGGGAGTTCAGTCTCTGTACGCCAAGGCATTAATGCCTGAAAGGCTCCTTGTGGCACTGCTATCTCAGCTCCCCTGTACATCAAGGCAGCGCCATGGAGGAAGCTGAGGTGAGGAGCAGGAGTCCACAAAAAAAAACGCAGATACATCAACACATTGATCTCCTCTCTCACATTCCCATGCCCAGAGCCCCTTTTGCATACCACAAGTCTCCCTAACACAATCCCCCTTCGCTACACACAGTTCTCCTCAGCCCATGTCCATCTACCTACTCCACTAGCCATCCCCAGTTCCCCCAACACCAGCAAGCACCAATGTGGGGGGCAGGGAAGTGACTGTGACAGAAGGGTATGGTGGTGTACAAGATATTTGAGGGAGTTGGGACAGAGAGAGTACCCTTAATTTGGCCCTTAATTTTCTCTCTGTTTTGGGAACACCATCTTAAACTCCTTGAATTCATTCCACCACAGAAAATACTGCTGGGTGGTAAAAAGAGGGTTATTCCCTGAGGATGTGGGAGCTTTGCTAGGGACAAAGGTCTTTAACATGGCAAATAAATCTCTCCTCCCATTTTCCTTTTGTTTATTCTTCAAGCAGAGAGGTAGGGAAGCTCAGAGAACAGATCAGACAACATCGATCAAGTATCAGTGCACAAGAACAAAGAGCAAAGCATAGGAGTATATGGCCACCTAGAATTCCAAGAACTATAAAGCACCAGAAGAGCAACATCACCAAGTGAGAGAAAAAAAAAAAAGTCAGAAAAGAATGCAGTGATCCATGATGTATGCTTTCAGGATAACTTGATTCCTTATAACAAGAGTATCTTTAAAATGCATCAGGCATTGAAAGCATGTGATGGAGTGTTAAAATCATGCAGACTGGTGTCAGAGGGGAAAAAAATAAAGTTATTTGTTAACAACGTACTGTGAAAGTGTGGAATTCCATAGCCCAAGTTTCTGATAATTAGATATTGAAAACTAATTCTTGTTGCTCTCTTATTTTATCATTTTACTCATTACATGCTTTTCTATTTTCAGCTGGACCTTCACTATTATTACTATTAAAGGTCATTTATATAGGCCTGCAAATTTACAGAGATTTTCAGGGTCAGACATATTACCTGTCCTGAAAAAGCTTATTATACAGGCATACAGATTGATTTGAAAATTGAAATCAACAGCATATTCATCCATATCCATCCAATACTCTAACTTGCTGTTTCTGTGCTGCCATAAATTAGACCTAGTTTAACCCCAATTTATCTCTGCTTGTGTCAGTAATATTGAAAATACTTGGAGATGTTGCTTTTAGTCCCATGAAGAAGAGCCTCTTAAAAGCAACATGAATGGGCGGTAATAGGACATCTAACCCCTTCAGTCCACCTTAAGTTTGGCATCTCTAAGTTGGTCTGTAAATCTGCATCTGTCTTGTTTCAAAATGTGGTGATATGGAGAGGAAACTATTGTTCAAGATTGGGATATAAAGGAGAAAGCACATTTTATACTGATGATGTGAGATATTGAGTCCTTGTTGTTATTGCTCAATGACCTAAAAACCTTGAACCCTGTTTAAAATGGTTAATATGGAGGCTCTTACTGAATCCTCTAGCTTTAAGGTAAATTGAAGGAAGAGAAATTCAGGACCAACCTAAGTCGAAAAGTTTTGTCACTGACATTAATGCAGCCATGATTTCACCCACAAGGAGATACTTTCACTTCGTAGAGCTTCTGGTCCAAGTATCTTTGCCAAGATTTGACATGTGAAATAGGAAAAAGATACGTTTTCTAAAACGAAATCTAAAAATATTTTTTCCAGCTCTGAATTGGCAAATATTACAAACATTTTCTCTGAAGCATTCATTTTAAAACTTAAGTTAAATAAAACATATTTCTTCAAACTTAAGTGCCTAGTAAAAATGTTCTGTCCTCAATTTCAAAGCAACGAGTAAACAGCAAAAAAGCCTTTTTGCATGGAAATATGATGTACTACTCATTTTAAACTAGTATTTCAGAGGAAAATCTCACCTTCCCTGCTTCTGATTGGAAGAATTCAGAAACTTCTAACAAAATCAAAGATGTAGCTATATATAGCTAATATTATAAACTACATGGAAATCTAGCAAAGGACTGGCATGTAACCAATATACCAGTCATTAATTCTCTAGAAATGTCCATTACAGCCAAAGATGCAACCTGACCATCAAACCAATACCATCATTTGGGGGATCATGTGAATGCATTCTACATGAAAACCATTTTTAAATTATCTCTGAGCTATTCATTTATAATAGCAATAATGTCTTCATTGCAGGGCATTCCAAGGAGATTAATGATCTCCTGGGACTAATGGCCTATAGGCAGATCATTAGTCCAAGGAAGAGCATTTCCTTTATTGTAATAATTTAAATATTCACGAGCAACAAAAATAATCATTTTAAGCAATTATTTGTTTTCACTCTTGTGCAAACAATGACAAACCTATTGTTAACAAAAGAGGCACTTCCATTCTTAGACATGTAAAGTCACTGAAAGAAACAACGAATGTTAGAAACAAGTCCAAAAATATGTAATTCTTATAACACACTTTTTATATTTTGTAGGCGTTTTCTAACAATTGTTAACTAAAGAAATACAATCACATGGAAAAATATTTTGTTTTTATTCTCAGCCCTACTCCACAGTTTGTTTGTGTTAGTTGATCTATACTGTCAATCACTGATGCAGAAAGGAAAGTTACTCATCCATAGCTGGAGTTCTCAAAGTATATTGCCTGGGAAGACCCAGACTCACTCATCCTAGTTCCCTGCTTCTCTGGAGTCCTCATTTGATATTCTAAATTGTTGCAAAAGAACTAAGGGCAGTGGGGAGATGGGCCCTTACATAACTTCACACTAAATGTTTTGATTCATGGAGCCCTAATGACACATGTGCAACTCTGCAAAGGCAAGATACCCCCAGTGCTCTAGTAACAGGTGAGTCATCTTTCTTTTTTCTTGCATGTGTCTATCATTGTGACAGGGAGGATTTTTAAAGAATTCTATAGTATAATGGAAACGGGAGGCTGGAACTCAAACTGAAGGATGGGATGAGTTCCCATTTGCTTCATTTTTCTGTTGGCCACAAGGGGCAGAGCTATTAGTGGGAAAGCACACAACACCTAACTTAGGGCTGGTCTACACTACGGGGGAAAACTGATCTCAGATATGCAACTTCAGCTACATGAATAACGTAGTTGAAGTCGAAGTATCTAAGATCGAATTACTCACTGTCCTCACGGCGCGGGATCGATGTCCGCGGCTCCCCATGTCGACTCTGCAACTCCATTCGGGTTGGTGGAGTTCCGGAATCGATATAAGCGCGTTCGGGGATTGATATATCGCTTCTAGATGAGATGCGATATATCGATCCCCGAGCAATCGATTGCTACCCGCCGATACCGCGGGTAGTGAAGACGTAGCCTTAGAGAAGCAGTCTCCAGTTTTGCACGCACACTAATTAAGCATACATGCTGTGTCACAACACAAAGATAGCTATCCGCGGTGAAGATAATGGAGCACTGAATGCTGCTTATCAGAGCTTACAACTAAACTGAACCCAGTTCCAATGGATCAACTCAATACTGATATTACAGAAACACACACTACATCTACCATTGTATTATTATTCATTTGTATTTATATTACAATAGTGCTTAGAGACCCCCAACCAGGATTAGTGTGTCACTGTAATAGACTTTATACAACCATATAGTAAGAGTCAATCTTTGCCCTGTAGAATTTAGAATCTAAATAGACAAGATAAAAGTTGGAAGAGTTAATAGATTCCAAGGCCAGAAAGGATCATTGTGATCATCTAGCCGCACGCAGGCCATTGAATTCCCCTAAAATAATTCCTAGAGCAGATCTTTTAGAAAAACACTCACTCTTGATTTAAAAAGTGTCTCCAGGACCCTTGGCAAGTTGTTCCAATGGATAAATATTCTAATTGTTAATCCTATAGACCTCATTTTCAGTTTGAATTTGTCTAGCTTCAACTTCCAGCCATTGGACCATGTTATAACTTTCTCTGCTAGACTGAAGAGTCCATTATCATATATTTGTTTTTCATGTAGATACTTATAGACCAGTGTGCTTCAATTAACAGCCTACAAGCCAGATCCGGCCCAAAAGGGCCTTCTGTTTGGCCTGTCAGGCATCAGTGGCTCCATCCTGCTCCTCTCCCGCTACTCTGCCCCAGGCTCCTGATGCTCCCGATGGCTTCAGACCCTGCCAATCCCAGCTGCAGCATCCCTATGATGACCAGCCTGAGCGCCTAGTGGGGGAGTTGAGTCCTGAGGCGCTTTTGAAAATCTCATTAGGTGCCTAACTGCATCTTTAAGCACCTAAATACCTTTACAAATCTGGTCCACAGAAACCAAATAAATTACTTAAAATAAACTTGTTTTAAAACATACATGAAATGTCACTATGTGCTGCAACAAATAATGTACAGTTTGCTGAAGTCTTTCTCTCAGCAGGCAAAAATTTAACACAATGTTACTTAAACTGCTGAAATGTCTCCATCTGTTGGTCTGACTCGAGCAAACTGATTTATGAGGAGACTGGAATTAAGTATATTCTAGTACTACTTACAATATCCCTGCAAAACTAGAATGTGTGCAAATCAGCTGATTATTTAAAGACTAGATAGATCATGCTGTTAAACTGAGATCCAACCCATTTTCCTACAGTAATTTAATATTGCAAATATGAGTGTATAGCAGGCCATGTAGTTATCTAAAGAAGACTTGTGCAAAGAAACTTGTTTGCTGAGCTTTATCTAAAATTTTGCACTGACTGATTTTAAAAGCCCCACTGAACTTATTTAAAGTCCTTACCAGTTAATTTCTTCACAGGTTGGAGCCGAACACTGATAGACTGATGTGTGAGTAAGGGGGAGGATGGAAGAGAGCGAGACATGCCCTCCATAATCCGAATGTGCTGCATACCTTCGGTCACTGGGAGTGGTGGAATAGCGTAGTCTGGTTCAAAAGCACAGTCGTTCTCTGTGGAGGTGCCTGATAGGAATGTAAAAATAAAACAGAACAATTTGTAATAAAAGGCAGCCTACTGTTTTCATCAATTCCTAGACTCAGGAATTTGCTGGCTTAGGCTGGCTAGACACTTTCTAATATTTCCATACTATTTCTCACAAAATCACACAAACTTTTTAGTATTGGACTGCTTCTTCTCATGTTCATCTTACAAAATGTTTATGCTTCTCATGAAGAAATTACATTTATACAATAGCAAATAGGTGAATATCTGATAAATAGTAACGAACAATGTAACTAGTTAGATTTTAAGTTTTATCATTTTACTTTATTAAGCATTCTAGAGTGATCAGTTTTAATGTAATTACTACCCTGGGTGAATAATTGATTTTTTTCAGCCAACAAACCAAAAAATCAGAATATTCATTTTTGTTCTGAAAATTGTTGGAATTTGTCAGCAAAATGGAAAAGTCCACTCAGCTTCAAAAAACTGTGTGTGCACGCACATGTCCCTCTTATAACCTTTAGCCCAGTGGTTAGTAGGCCACTTGCTTTGGAGATGGGAGGTCCAGGTTTGAGTCCCCACTCTGGAGCAAGGACTTGAACTCAGATCTATCTCCTGTCAGGTGAGCATCCTAATCACCAGGTTTACAGGCTATTCAGGGGTTGGTTACTCTCAATGTCTCCTTTTGAAGCTGTTCCACATTGCACAAATATTTAAATACTCACTGGACCAGGGATTTGAAGTCAGGTCTCCCGTCTACCAGGTAATTACCCTTACCACTGGGCTACAGGTTATTCTGCAGTCAATCTTTCTTATTGAAGCTGTTCAACTTTCTATAAATATTTAAATATAAATTGGGCTAAAGAGCAAGAAAGGGTGTGAGAATGACTTTAGACTGAGAGACAGAAGATATAGACTCAGATCTTCTCTCTGCCTGGATTACACAGTGCATCAATATTTACCATCTTTATTTTACCTGCTTCTTCACTTTGTAATATGATTTATTTATTAATTTGAATTTTTACTACTCTGCAATAAAAGAGCACCACCTAAAACTCCAAGTTCTCTTGATAATCTTACAAAAATACATTAATAAATGAAGATTCACAGGTTTGTACTCACTTGTATCAGTTTTTGTACTCTGTCATGGTAGCTATAAATGTATATTGTATTCTATTTTTCAATTTCGTTGCTGCTTTAAATAATTAAATACTTATATTTCTTTTAAATAAAATAATGTATTTATAAATGTACAAAAGATATTTACATTCCTAAATACAAATATTCCTAAAATAAAAATAAAAATTTTGTTTAACATAGTTCAGAGTTTTGTTTTGTTTATAAAAGGATATTTGTCGATAGATGTACAGAAATTCTTACATTAAATGATATAAAATAGATCTATTTTAAAATGAAGTGCAAGGAGTCCGTTCATAAAGATTTTCAAATGCATTGTTTCTTATGATTTATAATCCCAAATAGATTTCCTCCCACCCCACCGCAATGAATCCTGTCTGGTGCTCACATCTAAACTTCTAGAATCTCAGACTAGTCAGAAATCTTTAGGCTTTAAAAACTACAGAATTAACAGACCTTAATGTGTATTTCATGCAATTCTATCGAACCACACAGAAACAGATCCCTTAGATTTCTATTTGTCCAGTGATGTTATCCATTGCTCTTTTCACTTCTCCACTCTCATTTATTAGAATGACAGAGGAGCTGCAAAAGATGGAGTCTGCTACCTCATTATTTCTTTGATTTGCTGTTCTATAAGAATGCTAAACTGAGCTAAATTGCTGCCTCACAGATGAGAAGTCATTCTTACAAGGTTACCTGCTAACGGACAGACTACATTTACTCAGAGCAGATACTGGGTCAGAGTCTCAACTGGTGTAAATCAGCAGAGTGGAGCTATGCTAATTTACACCATCTGATAATTTGGCTCATATTTCTCTGGTTCTTA
Source organism: Chelonoidis abingdonii (assembly GCF_003597395.2). Classification (NCBI taxonomy): domain Eukaryota; kingdom Metazoa; phylum Chordata; order Testudines; family Testudinidae; genus Chelonoidis; species Chelonoidis abingdonii. Next base: position 9,430,647 of record NC_133789.1, read on the forward strand.
AACACTTTATTTAGATAGAGAGCTCTAAATTTTTTGCAGTCTTTATCACTAGGCACTAAAGAGCCTTTGGACTAAGTAAAATACCTTTACCAAATTGAATCAGGTGATAATTTTAGAATCTAAATGTATGTCTATACTACTCGCCAGATCTGCCGGGGTCAGTTTATCGTGTCTAGTCTAGACGCGATAAATCAATTCCTAAGTGCTCTCCCATCGACTCCTGTACTTCACTGCTGCAAGAGGCACAGGCGGAGTCGACAGTCGACTCACCGCAGTGAGGCAGGTCTAAAGTTATTTACGTAGCTGAAGTTGTGTAACTCAGAACAATCACCCCCAGTGTAGACCAGGCCTAACTGAAGCTCCTCAATGAACAGTGCAATCAAATGGTTCATTTTATTTGTCCTTGTTCTTTTTTCAAGTTCAAAATTTATTCTGTATCTCACTGCCACTCATTTCTGTAGAAAGCATTTGGAGGCAGAATTAATTTCTCCCTGCAACATATGGAATAAGCAGATCTTTGCTTGTGATCCAGGTTATTTGATGCTCCCTATCCAGTTACTAACTTTACCAAAATTTTTAAGCAAGTATTCTGAATATTCAATAAATTGGGACAAACTGCTAACAATTGTACAGAGACATTTGAATTATATTATAGATATGTATATTTGCCATACTGTATGTAGAGAAGCAAAAAAAATATGGACACTGAATAAGTAATATGGAAAATTATGATTTATCCATTAAGACTCCCGTAGTTTTGCTAACTGATGGTCAGGCTCTTACTTAAACAGAAGAGGGAAAATTGGAAATGATGCATGAGATTCTCACCCCTTTCTTGTCCCCTTATGCCTGTTACAAGTGCTGGAGAGACACAAAGGGTCTTGAGAAGCCCAGAATCCAGCTGGGGGAGAATTTCCCCTAGTATCGGAACTGAGGAAGATTACTGCAGGACTTCTTCACAAACCCTAGCACAGGGAGTGTGCTTGGGGCAGGAGGAGCATAGCACCAGCCCAGAACACTGCAGAGATTCTGAGAAGCACAGCTATCCATAGCCAGCCTGCTGTGATTTTGAGCGGGGCGGTTAAAACTCCAACACTGGCTACTCGGGCCCCCAGAGCAGCCCAGAATTGGGAAGGCATGAAGGTGACTTGAAGCCACCTTGTTTGTCTTGGGCTATGAGTTCTGTGATACTCCTCTTAATTATCTGCATTTCGGGCCACAAAAAGACATGTGTCAAAATCTACGCTAGCCTCTGCTACACAAAAGTTGAAAAAGGAATGATCTGCATCAATCTTTAATTTCATAGCGATAAGAACTGCCACATATTAAATGCCACATTCTCTCTCCCCCAAGTAATGACGACATCTGAGAACTGTTCCTAAGCCAATTGTTTGGAAACATGTGCTCAGAGGACCAGAATGGTACTTTGGGGCTTCATATAGTTCAGTTTCTTAAATTACTGGCTTGGAAAGGAAGCTCAACATGCCTGGGTGCAAAATTAAACAAAAGTACCATTCATTGAGTTGCTGTTCTTCTACTAAAGAGTGGGGTTGAAAAGGTGTAATTTAGGGCATAATTTGGATCATCTTCACATTTTTAACTAGTTTCCTGACAGGGCCGGCTCTAGCCATTTTGCCGCCCCAAGCACGGCGGCATGCCGCGGGGGGGCGCTCTGTCGGTTGCCGGGAGGGCAGCAGGCAGCTCTGGTGGACCTCCCGCATGCGTGCGTGCGGAAGCTCTATCGGAGCCGTGGGACCAGCGGACCCTCCGCAGGCACACCTGCGGAAGGTCCACCGGAGCCGCCTGCTGCCCTCCCAGCAACCGGCAGAGCGCCCCTCGCAGCGTGCCGCCCCAAGCACGCGCTTGGCGCACTGGGACCTGGAGCTGGCCCTGTTTCCTGAGGTCAGTTCTGTGATCAGGAATGGATTAACTGATTTCTTAAAAATAAAAACTGATCCAAATGTTCACACATCACTTGCAACAAACCAGTTCTAATATTTGAAAAGAATTACTTAGGGACCTTCTGTTTCCAGAGGCATCACGCTAAGACAGTTATTGTGGAGTTCTGTGATAACTTGCCTCCACATTTACAACAATTATCTTTTATATTTTACTACAAATATACATTACTTGATATCTGATGCATAAACTATATTATACTGAGCAGAGAATTATGAGAGGTGCATCTAAATTTTTCTCAGATTATATCATTTCTTTGATTTTGCAAAAGATCTGATAGATTTTAGCCATGGGTTCTTCTCACCTTTGTTTCTGTGTTATAATTTTCCTCTCTGAAAACAATTACTTGATTTTGGATAGCTTTGTGTGACTTTAAATATAGGTTTATAAAAATTAATTCACAGAGGTGGATAACAGAGCTGAATTGTCACACGTGGATAAGGCATAAAAGATAAATACCTTCAATACATTATAATTCAGAAGAGACAACAGCCTGAGTTTATTGTAGCTGTCCAAAAAGGCTATATCAATAGTGTAAAATAGTCAAGGGAATACATTATTCATTCACCCAGCAGAAAACAGATTTAAATAATTCTGAAGATCTCAGACAACTCCTTATCAGAAAACTGATAAAAAGTTATATATTTTACAGTTAAAATATAAGGACCCATAACCAATCTCACAGTCAAGGAATACTTCACAACATAGCTGTATCCTTCTACAATGAAAAACAAAACAAAAACTAACTATTATTGCACATGCATGCTCAAATGCAGTACTGCATGCCTCCATGTAGGACTCAACATCCATCTGACGACAGATGTTATTTTACTTTGCCCATGTATTGAAGATTTAATTCTTAACTGATTTTTTTTTTGCTTTTAAGACTTGAATTACCTCAAAGTCATTCTACTGCAGTTTCTTTGATATGCAAATTTCCAATTAATTCATAATAGAGAACAATTTTTCCATGATTGCTAAAAATACTTTGAGCTGGACGCTTTGGTCTGCTCTTTTCACTTCATGCTGTTAGAACATCCCTAAATGCTTTGCTAGATTGAGGTCAGAGTGCTCAGCAGTTTGCAGGATAATGCCCCTGGAGGGGTGCTATGCACAGGTTTAAAATTCCCTGAAAACACAGGTTCAAATTCCAGCATTCTGAGACAGCTTTAGTAAGAACAACAGTTTAGTGCATGTGGTTTTTTTTGGAAGAGATGTGTAAGGTTTGCATGCTTTGCATCTGCTCCATTATAGTACAGGTCTGCAACAGAATCAGTGGCCATAATATCTGGCACTTGCCTAAAGCTGAGGGAAACTGAGTCCAATGTATTTCTATACAAAATGAACAATAAATAAAGCAATAACGTGAACAAACAGCTATACAAATTGATAGCACCTGCCATCTAAATTCTCAAAATGCTTTGCAAACTTTAATGTACTAACCCTCATAAAATCCTTGTCAGGTGGATATTATCTTCATTTTACAGATATAGAAGTTGAGGCACAAAAAATTAATTGACTTGCTTAAAGTCACACAGAGCAAGTAACTGGCAGAGCTGGAAAGAGAATCCAGAATCACTGAATTTCAGTCTCTTGCTCAAAACACTGGAGCACTCTCTTTTTCTTTTTAAATCATTAATAAATCTTAAATTAAAAATGTTTTATTTATGGATTACCTACCAGATTTTAATTGTAACAAAAAAGTGATTCTGAATTCAGTAAAAGCAAAGGAATATCTCTGGAGTGGAAAAAAGGGAGAAAATAAAATTCTCATTTTTTCACAATTGCAAAATTCAAAAGGATTTGAATAGACTATTCTGAAATTTGTTTCTGTCAAACAGAATATCTTTCTGCTGATTTATAAATCACTGAAACAAAGGATTTACAGTGACTGACACACAACTTTAGCAGTATTGCTACAACATATACTTACCCAAGACATTTCCTGTACAGTGCATATACTAACTATTAAATTGTCTTCTGAATTATTTCAATATAATAAAATGTCATAGACTTAATAGATACATTTTTTGTGATATTCCAAATTGAATTTTGATTTTTGTTGCAAGAGTCTGATGGTCTCATTTAAATGCTGTGCATAACAAAATCTCTAAGCCCCTGTGGTGTAGTATGTATAGTATGTTAGCATATGGAATAAACATAGATTACAGTTAATAATAATCACATGAAGCTTAAACACCCTTCATTTTTCCCCACAAAGAAGTCATACTGTCTCCTTTCCTGGACAGCTCTGAACCAATCTATTTTCATCTTCAGAACTCAATGCCAACATGATGATGCTTCTCCTGTTTGAACTAGTCCACACATTTGGCCTGCAACCATATCTTAGGTTGTGCTCATGCAAGCTAAAAGTTAGGGTAAAGTGGTATTTTGTTACTTTTTTCCTTTATTTTCTTTCCCTTTCCTGTTAATTGTGACTATTCCAAGGGACACACTCACACAAAGCTCATTTCAAGTGTATAAAGAGAAAAAAAAATCCCAATTTTTAAATGTTTACAAACAGAAAACTGAACTGGTGCTGGCTCCATGCTGTGTTTTTCAGCTACTGCTAGGCTGAGTCAGAAGGTGGGTTACATGGGGATAGGAACCTAGTGAAAGAGAGGAGGGGCATGAGTCTTGGAGGGTATAAACGGGTGGCATGGAATAAGACAAGGGATGTGGAGCAGTAGCATGCCTCCAGTATTGCCAACTCTCATAATTTTTTCATTAGTGATGGGGTTTCAGACAGGGTGGAACTTGTCTTGCGATGACATGAAAGCTCCAGCCCTGTCATGAAGTTCAACCCTGCAGGATGCAGGTAGATTCACTTCACCACTGCTCACTGTTTTCACAGGAGGAGAGGGGGAAGGAGGAAACAAAGTGCCCATCAGCTCAGTAGGCCTCTGCTCTTTCCTCCATTCCAATGAGCAATGGAATCTGCTCCTTGCCCTTCCCCTCTATGCAACAACCAGTTAGGGAATAGGGAAGGGGGATAAGGGCACCACTGCAGCCCCCTACCCAAGGATGGAGCGGAGTGAAGAGCCCCAGAAGTAACAGGAGGACTAGAGGTGAGGTTGGAGGAGCAGAACTGATAGAGAGATTAGGATGGCTGGGCGGATGAGAGGCTAAGGGCAGCACTGATAGGGGGGATAAAGATTGGAACTGGCACTGATGTGGGGGTGGACTGCAGCACTGGTGTGTGGACAGAACAGATGTGGGGGCTGTGGAAGAGGCAGAATGTGGTGTCAACACTGATGTGGGAACTGTGCCATGGTCAGATCATGGGTGGCCAGACCTAGTAATAAAAGCCAGAGTCCACAGTCCTGAGACAGGATTCCAGAGTCAGCTGGGTCAGGATACCAGAATCAAGAGGCAAACTGGAGATGAGAAACACATCAGGAACTAGAATCAAGCTGGGTCAGAGGCAGGAGACAAATTATAGATCAGAACTACGAGTCAGATGCCAGAAATCAAGCTGCAGAAGGCATGAGCAATAGCACGAGGCACACATTCCATAGCATGGCCCATGGGGCCCAGCTGTTCACACAGCTTCCTGTTCCTACTGCTAGCTTAAGTAGGGCCAGCCGGTCAATCAACTACTCTGGGACGGCACCAACAGGACCTCGGGGCAGAGCCTCACACTGTGGCTTGACTTCATGGGTCCCAGATCAGCTGGAGGGTTGGAGCATGGCCATTCCCATGAACTCTGTGGACCTGGGCTTGAGACCAGCAAGACATAACAAATTAGGATGACAGGACTGCTTTGGGCGTTGGGTGTCTCAGCTCCTGCCTGGGGTTTAAATCCACCTTTTCAATACATTCGAGAGTGGGCAACACTCATTGTCACCCACACACATTGGGAACAGGCAGAGGAATTCAAAAATCGAAAGACAGACCAAAAACACAATGTAATATTTCTTAAAAAATAAATCATCATTTTGGAGCCAAATTTCACTTTTATTGGGGATCTGATTCATGGTTTTTGATCTCCTGAGGTTGACAATACTATACCTCTTAATTGTTCCTCATTCCAAAGGACATCACTTCTTTTAGGCTCAAAGCTATCTTCGTTTCCACACAAATTTGGTGTCCCTTTCATATGTGTGGTTTGAAAATTATTTACTTCAGAAACAGAATCATGAAACTGTAGGTAGATAAGTAAGAGCCATTTACACTAATGGCATCTTAAGTTTACAACATAAATAATTTGTGTGGGACTTCGTCATACACTGAATTGCACTATGGGCCTCAGCAGGCTGAAACGTATTGAAAGGTGGAATGAAGAGATACTATCTGGATTTGGAAGGAGGGAGCCTCTTATAGAGGCAGCAGAAGGTACAACAAATGGGAAGTTCATGAGAGGAAGGGGAATAAAGAGGCTGGGTCCCATAGGGTGGGGGGTGAAAATGAGGGGAGGAACAATGGAAGCATGAAAGGGAAGTGAGGAAGGAAGGGATTCCAGTTTATAAAAGAGGTTTGTCTCCTCCATCCACAACCTTTGAGTGGTTTCAGATGAATGGAGAAGAAACAGGGAATAAGCCCTTAAATAACTGGATATTTTTAAATTTTCATCTCATTTTTGATCTATCCAGGGGACTTTATGTGCTTCCTCTGATGGTTAGAATTACACAACAATCATTGTGTAGAGTCCAGGGAATAAAGGCTCACATTTTCACACACACATGCCATACCTGTGTGCAGCAAACAATGAGGATACAAAACAGGGTTTACTATTAATACAATTGTTTTATAAATAACAAATAGATGATATCTAATGTCTCAGTATAGGTTTGTGAAAGACCATATACATTTACATAGATAAATGATTAATGTAGTTTGACAGGAAATGACTAACAATAATTTAAAAAAATCAATGTATTAAAGAATGTATAAATTGTACCAAATAAGAAGCAGGTCGGTCACTTTAATCACCAGGTTAACAAGACGCTATTTGGACAAAGCTGGCCTTCTCCAGAACTCCTAAATGAAAGTTTATCTTGTTTAACTTGACCATTTCAATTACTAAACCATTTCTAAATACATATTTTTTTTATATATGTTGTAATTTACCTTTATACAAGTCACCTTCCCCCCCGTCCCTCGTCATTTTATTACAGACAGGGCTGGCAACATTGCCTACTATTAAAACTGTGTCATTATATGATCTTGTTTTCAATTGCTTCTAACTTTGCCAAACTTTAACCATCTGGGCTGAAATCTTCTATGCTAAGGATCTGCCTCAGGCTGAAGTTTAGTGGAAAATATCAGCCCAAACAATTCATTTGTTTCCAAGAATGAGGCTAGTAAAAAATACATTGTTTTGCTCATGTAAATTCAAACACCTTAGTCCTGGCATTTCCCAATGTTTGAGTGCTTAACTTTGCAACCTTAATGATGATCTTTTAATATGATTTTGTGTGTGTACATAATGTTCTTGATCAAGTACATACTAGCAAACAACAAACCTGCAGCCCACAGATTTGCATTTTTCCTATAGCATGAAAAGATCTTTTCCAGTGAACAACAGGTATGTCTAGCAAGTATTCAGCAATGTGCTTTGGAAGAATATAGTACCTCAGACCATCAAAGTACCTGACTGTTATGTCCATCAAACACAATCAGAACATTCTGAAATCAGCACTTTAATTAAACCCACGTATATGTATGTATGTACATATTTTAAATCTAAACAAATTAAATCACGTCAGAGAGCACAATCAGAGAAAATGGGCTAGATACTCCCTTTACAATTAATATTACCAATAATAGCTTTTGTATATTAAATAGAGGGAGGATTGAACAGAATAGGTTATAATTTACTGTTATTAATCTTTTATTCCCTAACAAAACTCCAGGAAAGCAACCTGGTTCTTAATGCAATGTGGCTCTGGGAGTGTGTACAGTCATTAGAATTCATTGTTTCTTTCTAATCTAGCCTCAATTCTTATGATTAAAGATATAAAATTCCAAATAAAAAAAAACTAGTAGAGACAACAAATCTCTATCAACAGTTGCCGTTTCACACGGTTCAATAGTTTTAGTTCCAAATACCCATACCCCTAAATTTGTCTGCAGGCTTCAATCACTCAGAATACTTTTGCCAATACAATATTCTGCTGGCAACACTGGAACACAGCCAAAGAACAGGACTATTGTTCTGAAGTCAATGTCACTTCAATAAACTATCTGGACTCTACAGCAACAACAGATTTGGGGAAGGAAAAGAAAAGTGAAACAGAATTGCTCCTGGAATCTGGTGCAGAAAACCACAATGTGAATGAGCAAAACCTATCACCTAGGAGAGGCATGTAACTGTGGAATGCCTTCTTAGCAGGCTGGTGAGCTGCATTTAAGGCTCCAAACACCAGGACTTTCACAGCCCCAGAGAATGACCTACAACAGTATTTAACAGATCCAAATTCTCTTTTCTATTCCTACTGTATTACTGCTCTCCATAAATACAACATGGACCTCCCACCTCAGTGTTGGAGGATGGAGAAACTTGCCCAAAGGAAATGGTGTCCTTCTGCTGTATTGCAGTGAAGGAGAGGATTTCCAGAGCCCAAACTAGATGCTGCACTCTCTCCATGCTACCACCCATGCACCCCTCTCCAGAAGTGGGTGCAGAAGATAGATTTCTGTGGAGTGCCTCTGCCACTGCTCTGTGGAATAGTAAGAAGAATTTCTTCATCCCCAGCTCCCAAGAAGATCCCTAGTTCACAGCCTGAGGAACTGAGGATGTGAAGTCCATATACATAAATTAATAGATACTAAGCATTTGTTTGAAAGGCTCCCACATGAATATTGTGCACCATACATTATTCCAGCTTAATTTCAACCCTAAAAATGGATAATTTTGTACCTTTCTGATCGTTATTAAATTGGTGTATATCTAAATTACAATAAAAGCTACAAAAAACCAGAAGAACTGGATATCTTACCAAAAGAGAAAAACTGCACGAAGTGCTAACATAAGAGAAGTAAGCCCTCAAAGGAAAATGATACAAGCATTACCTTGCCCAGATCGGCCCTGGCGGGAGTCTACACTTGTCTGTCTTCGGTCTGGTGGTTCCTCGCTCCCTCCATCTGCATGAGAACCAAAACAGCATAAGTATACCAACATAGCAGATAGGTCAGGAAGACGCAACTTTTCCTCAAATACCATCACTTATCTTCTAGGAACAGACGAAAAACAGTTCAATCTTGTTGTGTGAGTGACAAAATTAAAAAGGAGGAAAAAACAATTGCCTATATCTTGTACGGTATTTTTTTATTTTTGTATAGCTCACTATAGCCACAATTCATGAGATCCTTGCAGATGCATAGACAAAAAGAAAAAAAAAGGATCTGCCTTTAATTTTCTTCTGCCAATCTCAGACTTCTTAATAAAATCAGAATAACACTTGTGCTTTTTCCATGAGTCAGTTAATTCCTTTGTCTTGAACAGTTTTGTAAAAATACTAAATTTTTAACGTATGTGAAACAAGTCCATAGTCAGCAGTAAATTGGAATACTGTGTTAAATATTGCTTCCCTTTGAAAATAATTCTTTGAACAAACCAGCAAAAAAAAAAATTAAAATGTTTCTTGTTATCTCCTCCTGAAACTGTTTAGTAAAGCTGCAGCAGTAAACAGTAACAAGTAAATCTTCCCAGAGAGATACTGGAAGGAACATGTAAATATTTTACAATTAATTACATGCCACTCTTCATTGATCAGCTGACCAGATTAGTAACAATAGATGAGCAGATCAATAGAGATGTTTCAGTACATGTAGCAAACACAAGCTGAAAGCAGAAACTAGAAACTAGGAATTAAATGCATCATACTCTGAGAGTTACTTTAGTCTGGCTGTACAGAGTGTTAAAGACCATAACAACATATACAAATATAGCAAGTACACGGTACAATCCAAAAGCCATTAGTCCTTACACAGGCAAAACTTCTAATGTCTTTACGGAGTGTTTTAAAGTGATAAAACTTCTTAAATAGGAGGTTTACATCAGTAAGAACTTCAGGACTGGGCCAATAACTTTGAGCGTACAGAAAGGTAAAACTTATGATTGAAATAAAAGTATATTATTATATTAAAATATATATAATGTTTTTATAGATGAATCAACTGAACTTTGTCATAAGCTGCTCAGTGATTGTATGAAAAAAATATTTCTTTCTTTTGAATGATCCTGCTGGCTCTGGTTTGAGAGAGACCTTATACTTCAACTGGGGCATATCAATAAAATTAGCATGAGAATGTCTAAAACCCAAAGCTTTGTTTCTTGGCTAGGAAGAGCAATGATCCTAGGACAGCTGTCCACAAGGGCCAGTTTCCCAAAGCAAGTCACAGCAGCTTGGGAGCCCTTGTAACTCATGTCAGCTGCTTCTGGCACCAAGGTGCAGGTAAACTCCAGACATGTCACTTTCCCTGGTCACGTTTCTATTCTGGCTGTGTAACCCACACACCTTCTGGGCGTGGTGTCAAGGTAAAGGTGTCATAGGAACTATTCTAGGAGCTCTACAACGTTCAAGAGTCCCACTACACGGGGTTATCCTCCTGGAGTTCACTGCGCTAAGTTTAGAGCTGCTTCGTGCCATTGGAGAGGCACAAAGCAGCACTAATACAACTGAGGACGGAGTGGATATACCTACATTGTTAGTTATAGTATAAAATTCTTACTGAAAAATTCCTTCCCTTGGTTTTTGAAAATTACTGTGCATGAAAACAGAATGAAAATCACCAACAGCCCCCTGGCTACAAGCCCAGATTGACAACCTCTAAGTCATGGAAGTTTCAAATGAGTGCTTTCATTCAGAGTATGAAAACACAATTCAAGATGATGACTTGGTTAACTGAATTTTTTATAAAGGGCTCTAAAGAAATATCACAGTAGATGGAAAAAAACAGAGAAAAATCTATATCTGTGAGAAAGGGCATGCATTATTAAAACATCAAAAGGTACACACTTTTTTTTACTTTTATGATCTATACTCTATCAAGGAGAGCAATCAAATAAGACTTAAAAATCTTATTAGAATTATTTAAAAAACTAGATTAAAAGGAATAGGTGAAATATTTGTTGCCATGAAATTGGTTTTTAAGTAGGAAAGTTACTTGAAATATCAGATAGAACCTCTTTATACACTGCCTCTCCACAACCATTTAGATAAGAGTGATACTAGTCAGTTTGATTGTACTTGAATTAAACACTTTTAAACAACAAAGTAAGCTCAAATGAGCTGTGTTAAGCATATATTTTCACTGGCTAGCATAGAAAAACATCATACATTATCTTTAAAATACCTTCCACAATATTTTAGAACCGTAAAGAGCTCCATATTCCCTAAGTACTCTAGTGTATGCCTGAAAAACATAGTAGTTTAAAAGATACTGAAAATCTAATTAATCTAAAATCTAATCTAATTCCACATATAAAAGCTAAATTGTTCTTAAAGGCCACATACTGTTCTGAGGGAGGACTGTCCTGCAGAAGCAGCACACACATGCAGTGTGCACTCTGGTGTGAAGTTTAGCAGAGAAGGAAAGGAGATAGCTGGTGTACCATGATGCCATGCTCACCTCAACCCTTCCTTTTTGCACATTTGAGCAGGGCCGGCCACAATTTATTAATGCCCTTTATAAAAACAATGTAATTAGAATTTAGGAGACAGAGATGCTTTAACTACCAGATAAGTACCCAATGAAATTACTATCAATAAAGCAACCAGTTACCAATACTGGTTTCAGAATTCTCTGGCTCTCCAATTTCCCTTTAAGCAGTGTCTTCACAAACCAACAGAAATCTGCACTAACACAGGATTTATTGAATGTATACCGAGACAAAGGAACATCCTATGCATCTTTGCCTTATTAAAGCAAACAACAGAGGATGACAGAGAGGAAAAGATGAAGAGGCTCAACGTTTAAAACTTTGACACATCATGTACTGTATCTAAGATGGACTCCTCCCAAAGTTATGAAGCACTACAATTCTGAGAACTCGCTTACCTCATTTGTTCTATTTTATTGTCTTGAGATCCTTAACATGCTTCTTACACCTTCTTATATGCCCGACTGTACTTTTTGAAAAAGTTCCTGTTTTCCTTTGGTCATAATTTTGTACTGAATAGTGGTAGTCACTAGTATCAGTTAAGTCCCAGTTTGTTGTATTTAACACTGTATCCTCCAGTGCTCTCAAAGGGTTAAAAAAAACTAACATGCCATTGCTGTAGCCCCATAATTGCTGCATTCGCTCTGTGATGAGAGGTAGCACTAGCAGTCAAAAGACAACATGTAATGATGTGTCTCTTCGGACAGAAAGCGTGATAGACTTCAAGAGTGGGAGGAAGGAAGCCAAACAGCCAATCTGCATCTGATTACAATGGGATCATATTAATCCCAAACTGTTTCCATTTTTCATTTTAACAGAGGCAACAATAATTTTCCATCAAACAGAATGAAGCAGCAACAGTATAGCTCACTATATCTCCTTTAGTAAGGCAGTAAACGTAACCTGCCAGTTGGAACTCTGAAGCCTTTTGCCTTAATCAATCAGTATCCTTTTCTGGCTACCACATTTTCATCCACTTTTCAACATCACCCCCAAACCGTAGAACTGAGATGGTTTTCATATTCTTTTTCTTTTAAAATAAATATATTGTTGCCCTTTGCCCAGGGGAAGAAGTTTTGAGGCCAGGAGGAGATTTATGTGACACAGAGTCAGGCATTAGCTTTGTGTGTTTTGTTTATTTACAAAATGTACCATCTGCTGGAACAGAGGTGGTAACTAACTGCACACAGGCAACTTTTCCTACTGAAGAAACTTCAAGGGCTGCTGCCCCATCTTAGAAAGGGTCTGTGTTTGTCTCTCTCAAGGAATCACACATACCTAACTGCTTGAAACTCTCTATAATAAGCCCCTGTGTTATACTCCTGAGAAACCCCTATTCAAAGGGTCCTCTCCAACCTTATGGTCTGGAAAAAGCAGGACTCTCCTTTTGTGCAATTACTCTGCAATGCAAAAGACACCAGAAATGTCTAATTGCCCAAACAACAAAGAATGCTTGAACCCACTCAATAACCCTAACAACTCTCCCAGGGTATTTATTGCAATATTTCAAAATACCCACTTTGTGACACAACAGTTCAAAATAACATATACAGGACTCCAGGTTCCAGCCCTGCAAATATCAGTAACAGGGACTTCAGGAAAGCAAAAGATCCTGCCACAACTCTGCGGGAAAGCAATTGTACAGGAATTTCTGCTAACATGTAACATTCAACAATTTATTGTTGAATCCATCTAAAAATAGTTTGGGAAGATGCAACATGACCCAGGCGATTTTTAGCATAAATAAATAAATATGGATTTATGAAAACTTTTAGTTCTATTTCAATAATATGGAAGAGCTCTTCCTGTACCCAAAGTATGTAAAACAGAGGCTCACTTAACAGTAAATAGTCTTGGAAAAACTACTTTTAAATTAATTGTCTGATCGATGAGAAATTCAGAAACCACTTTTGGCAAAAAACTGGGATTATGTTATCTTTATGAAAAAACATAAATGATGGATCAGCCATCAAGGTATTTTCCGTAATTCACTCACACTTCTGGTTGATGCTATGGCAATAACAAGTGCCACCGTAAGAGATAAATAACACAAACACCACTCAGTCAAGGGGTCGCAAGATGGTTTTGTGAGTGTGAATAATGGATCTGAAGTTATCACTGATGGTGAAGGTGGCTTGAACTAGATGCCTCTGAGGATATTTGCAATGACTGAGCTCCATGCCAATGAGTTCAAAATGTTTTGAGGTAGGTCAACATTTGAATCTGTCCTGTAGATTTGAGAAATCCAATGCTGCGTTGGCCTCTTTTTCAGACTTGCAAATGGAGTCACATAAGTAATAACTGCCATGAGTCCAGAAAGAAAGTAGCTTTATGAGTGATATATTTGACTGTTTAAAATATATTGCACCATTTTTAAAAATCTGCCCTCAGGTAGAAAGGCTTTCCCTGATACTGAGTCCATACAGAGCCTATATATAAAATTCTCTGAGTTGGACAGAGAGTAAACTTTTTGACATTCAGAAGTAGCACCAAGGCTGGAAAAAAGGGTGGTTATATAAGTGATGTGACAATAGATCTCCACAAACAGCATCCTTCAACAGTCAATCATCCAAAAATGATGAACTAAAATACCCTGCTTTCTCAAATGAGCTGCTATCACAGAGAGGCACTGTGTAAATACTCTTGTTGCTGTGGACAGGTCAATGTAATAAGCTTCTATTTGCTGATAAAATGGGGTAACGTCTCCAAATACAGGAAAGGAAGAATCCTTGCTAATTGGCTCTCACATCAAATCTGAGGACTGCTGTTCAACAAAGATGAAAGATCTCTTCTTGTGTTGGCTCTGGAAAGATGTAGGGTGCTGGTGTTGTAGCTCATACCTTTGATTTGATGAGAAATAAAATGAGGAAGACTGTGGATAACACTATCTCTCATATGGAAAGGAGTAGAAGATCGTCTCCTAGTAGAAGAAAACAAGCTAAAAAAATTGGGGCCATTGAGCTTGTCTCCTTGAGCTTTCCCAGTCACCTTTTCACTGAAAAGCCCATCACCTTCAAAAGGGAGATCCTTCACCTTAATTCCAGTATCCAAAGCCAGAAAAAAACAGCAAAGCCAAGTATGTTTCCTCAAAGTAACTGAAGAAGCCAATCCTCTGGCAGAAAAGACTGAGGCATCAAACAAAGCTCTGAGAGCATGCTTTGCCACATTCTGACCTTTCATTAGGATCGCATTTACTAATCTCCTGTTATCATCCAACAAATCCTGCACAAACAATATTGTATTTTTCCAAAGGCAGAATTCATAGCGAGCCACAATTGCTTAATAATTTGCTACCCTAATACTAAGGGAATCAATATTCTTTCCCTTCTCTATCAGCAGGATTGGAATGTGACTGTTCAGATCTCAATCTGCTACTGGCAGTAGCCACCAATAGTGGACTATGTACACAACATGCATGAAAATATGACAACCACTCCAAGGGTATCTGATGTAATTTGTTTGCCTTCTTGGAAACAGGCTGGAAAGAGGCAGGCAAACAGTCTTAGGATCCAGCAGACTACTGAGAATTAGTAATGATAACCTACTATTGGAGATAGCGTCAACAATGTTGAACACTGGATGGAACGTTTCCTCCATGGCTACTGAAGGTAAGTGCAATATAGACGCCATGCGATCCACCAGGTCGTGAAACTGCAGAGCATCCTCACAGTATCCTCTGTATCAGATGACTGGAGGATAGCTAATGTAACACAGATGTTTAAAAAAGACTCCAGCGGTGATCCTGGCAATTACAGGCTGGTAAGCCTAACTTCACTACCAGACAAACTGGTTGAAACTATAGTGAAGAACAGAGACAGACACAGATGAACAGAATATATCGAGGAGGAGTCAACATGGCTTTTTTAAATGGAAATCATGGCTCAACAATCTATCAGAATTCTTGGAGGATGTCAACAAGCATGTGGACAAAGGTGATCCAGTTGAGACAGCGTGCTTGGACTTTCAAAAAGCCTTTGACAAGGTCCATCACCAAAGACTCTTCAGCAAACTAAGCAGTCATAGAATAAGATGGAAGGTCCTCTCATGAATCAATAACTGGTTAAAGTCAGGAGACAACAGGTAGGAATAAATGGTAAGTTTTCACAGCTGAGAGAGGTAAATAGCAGGATCCCCAAGGATATGTATTGGAACCAGTTGTGTTTAACATGTTCATAAATAATCTGGAAAAAATGGGGTAAAAACAGTGAGGTGGCAAAGTTTGCAGACAATACAAAATTACTCAAGAGAGTTAAGAACAAAGGGATCTCAGTAAACTGGGTGAATGTGGTCTATAACAGACAATTACTGTTACGTTCCTTTTGTCCGTTACACAGAGAATAAGAAACCATAACAATCATGTACAGTAACATTCAGCACAGGTTACAAATGGGGCTATGCTACCTGTGCCTTCTGTTTCTAGTTCCTTGTTTTTCTTCTCCTACCAATTATCCCTTTAAAAACCATGCCACAACAAATCCCCCACAAGCACAAGACAAATGCATTTTTTCAAGTGACTGCCCCCAGGAAAGAGGAAACCCACAAGAGGTTTCAGCAACCCTAAAAAAATAATCCAGTGAACAAACCCCTGCATAATAATTACCAGACCAGCCTTTGAATACAAGCAAGTTGCATCTGCAGTCACTTTGATCTCATGTCAGCAATAATATGCTGCCTCCAGCTCACCTCATCCCCAGGTATTCATGTTTATGTTAAAGGCAAAGAGACCAGGTAATAAAAACAGCAATAAAGTGACATCAGCCTGACACTGCTACTCCTTTATTTAACTGTCACTGTCCTTAAAGCACAGAGGGTGCCTATTTCTTTTTTTTAAGTTCTTTATCTCCTTTTTATCTGACAAAGCAATCATTAGCAGCAGGCAACCATAAGGATGGGTCAGGTTTCTCAATGCATGCTGGGAAATCTGCTGAAAGAACAGACTGCATTAGATATGCCAGTGCTCTATGGAAGTGTTAACAAAGAGCACTCCAGCATAATAGCTTGAGTCAATATTTGTAAAAGTCTGAACTACACAATGCACTACACTGTATAAAGACTGTTTGTAAAACACAGGACACCCACAATAAAACAGCCACTAGTTAGAAACTGATTGGATTCCAGCCCAGCCTGTCATCCCTGCTAAAGGAAAGGAGTGCTTCATGCACACTGTATCTAATAAATGTGGCTCAGAAGGCTCACAACTGCCATCAGGATTCTGAAACACACACACGGAAAGTCAAATTACCAAATCTGATCAAAGCTTGCTGATTACAACACGGGACTGTAGCAGAATCAATCCCATGCCCTTAGGGCACTGTTGCCATGTGAATGATCAGCTCAGTTCCCTTTCCAGACTGTGTGTATGTCTCTGTCTTATCAGGGGCTTGCAAGCACCATGGAGGTTGAGCATCCCAGTGGATTCAGGTCAGGCTAAGTAATGACATGCTCTAAATGGAGCTATTTAGTATTTGTCTACAGGAGATTTATCCCTAAAAAGGGGTAAAATTGTACCTCAGCTGGCCAGTAAAACAGAGATAAGGAAACAGGGACCCAGAATAGCACAAATGCATTACTAAAAAGAGACAGTACAACGTAGCCAAAATTTCTCCATAACAACAAGATTTACATACAATTTAACAACACTTCTTCTCTTCAATAAACACGCTCATTACAAAATAACTTTATTTTCTAACAAATGAACATTGCTGTTGAAATCACTCAAAAAAGGGATTTAATAAAAAAGGAGACAATATCACAGGGCCGGGAACCCACTGGCCCTGATCCCGATCCCACTCCCACCGTCCAAACCCCTCGGTCCCAGCCCGGAGTACCCTCCTACACCCCAAACTCCTCATCCCCAGCCCCACCCCAGAGTCCACACCCCCAGCCAGAGCCCTCCCTCCCCCGGACCCTCATGTCCCAGCACAGAGCCCCCTGCTGTATCCTCAACTCCTCATTTCTGGCCCGACCCCAGAGCCCCCAGCCAGAGCCCTCACCCTCTCCCACATACCACCCCAATTTCGTGAGCATCCATGGCCCACTGTAATTACTATACCCAGATGTGGTCCTCGGGCCAAAAAAGTTTGCCCACCCCTGGAATATCATCCTACACAATTCAATCCCTCCATGCAGGGGTTGCTTCACTGGAACTGTGTGCGTTTGTGACAGAATCCACCTTATAAAGGGCCATCTCATATACAGAGAACTTCAACCTTTATTACTGCCAGTACCCTGATTCATTTATGAACATTACTTTCACTATTTAAACAGAAAATTTTTTTCCTTAATGGCTTTCTTATTTCCATCCACCATCACTCTTATCTATAAATGTAATTTTAGAAAGTATTTTTATTTTGTTTTAGATACATTAATTTATACTTTTGTTCTGTTCTTTATATTAGAATAACAGCTGGATGACTAGACTCACAACTAGAGCACAAAGCTCCAACAAACTTTACAGTAATAAGTCAATGGAGTGCGAAAGCTCAGAATGCAAAATAGGAATATCAGCACCCCAACTATAATATCATTGCTTTAACATGAAAAGCAATCCAATAATAGCTTTCCAGCTGTGACAAGTTTATTATGCAAAGTAATGGGGAGTTATAAATCATAGCAATGTTTTCATAGACATGCTATTACATTTGGTAATTGCTAATATATTGGTCTCCAATAGTCAGAGAGTCAAGGCATATTTTCAACCCAAAGACGCTAATAATTAAGAAAATATAATCGATCTAGGTACTGCTTGATCTCATATTTGAAAAGAGTTTAGAAAAGCAGAGAGTTCATACTTAGTTAATATGGATAGTGTTTTCTCCTTATTATAGTTTTAAATATAGACACATTGGATGTATGAGCAGCGAGAGAGAGGAAGATAATTTCATTGAAGTGTGGTACTTATAGTACCCAGGTTCTGGGGATAATTTTCTATATCATAAAAGCCACAGCATCACAAACAAGAAATTCTTTCTGGAATCGTGGTTATAATAAGAAAAGATGCAGTTCAATATGATGTATTATAAACACGGATTAATATATACCTACAGACTCAGAGTGGCTAACTCTTAAGTATCTCTATTCATATTGCATACTTTAATTTTACAGAGAGAGATATACACGTTTCATATTTTGGTGCACATCAAAGTAAGTATTCACTTTACAGTTATGTAAAGTTTGGCATAGTAAGAGAGGTTGAGTGACTTGCTCTCCATTCACTGAGACACGACTAACACCTGTAGAGTCACTATTCATTTCCATTTCAGAAGCGGAATCTGATTCCATGTTCAGTAAAGTTAATGATATTTATTTCCTTTGTAAAGCGCCTCAAGATCAATTGCTGAAAAGTGCTATATAAGAGCTACGTATTATTATTGCTGTATACTTTCAACTTTAAACCTATATTAATAAAAATATTATTTCCAAAGTTTCTAAACAAAAGCTACATCTCATCTCGACTATCAGCACTGTTTTACTGCTAGGGGGTTAGCTGGTGGAGAGAATACAATATGCAGTAAAAATATGTACTGATCAGTGCAAGCAGAAACATGTTGCATGGAAGGCTAATCCAGAGATACAACAGAGACTAAGAATATCCAAATTACCAACAAAGATGCCTCCAGAAGACAGTCAATCCAGACACTAGTCTCAAGACACTGTGCGCTTGACTGTGAATGCTAAGAGGACAGGAAATAACAATGGAAATCCAGTTATATTTGTTGAAGGGTATCACTGGGTTCTATACATATGTATTCAGAACATTTTGTTTAGTTAATGGATGTGCCCTTATTGACAAGATGAGATTACTTACCTGTAACTGGAGGTTCTTCAAGATGTGTGGCCCTATTTGGATTCCAAATGTCGGTGTGTATGCACACCATGTGACAGAAGGTTTTCTTAGCAGTGTCCATTGAGACACATGTGCATCATGCATCCCCTCATGTTTGCAGCTGAGGGTATAATAGGCTTTGTGGTTCGACACCTCTCCAGTGTCTCTCCTACCACTGAGTAATCGAGTCTGCAACAGAGGAGATGGAGAAGGGGTACTGGAATCCAAATAGGGACCACACATCTCAAAGAACCTCCAGTTACAGGTAAGTAACCTCCTCTTCTTCTTTGAGTGACAGTCTCTATATGGATTCCAAACATGGGTGAGCAGCAAGCGGGGATCAGCGTGGAAGTGCAGTCTCTACTATAGTCTGGCTTACAACTGCGTCTGCAGCCGCCACCTGGGTGATGGCATAGTAGGACGGGAAGGTGTGTATGGAGTGCAACATTGCTTCATGACAGATGTTCTATAATGAGACACCTGTGAGGCAGGTCAATGTGGCTGTGTGCACTCACATAGAATGTGCTTTCATCCATCCGGTGATGGTATGTTGGCGCACAGGAAATGCACCCAGAGACCCATTTAGACATACGTAACAAGGAGCGGGCTTGTCCCTTGCACCAGTCGGCATTGGCTATGGAGTCTTGGTGAAGCACAAAAGGTATGGATTTTGGGGAAGCAGAACACTAGGGCACAGTGGAAGCAGAGGGCGTGCAGGACTCTGTCTGCGTGGGAGGTGTGAGATTTGGGACAGAAGACAGGAAGATGGATAGTTTCCTCCCTAGGGAGGAATTTCAGGTGTAGCCACAAGGAAATGTTATCTTTGTGGAAGATGGCGTAAGAGGGGTCAACCATCATGGCTGTCAGCTCACTGACCTGTCCAGTCGAATTAATGTCTACTAAGAAGATCACTTTCACAGAGAGATGGGTGAGGGAGCACATTGCCAGTGGCTCAAAGGGTGTTTTCATGAGATTGGAAAGAACGAGAATAAGGTCCCATGAGGATGCGGGCTTGAGAACTGGAGGGAATGCATTGAGCAGGTCCTTCAGGAAATTAATGGTGACAGAGTGTGTGAACAGTGAGGTGCCATCCACTGGGAGAAGAAAGGCAATGAGCACTGCCAAGTGGACCTGGACAGATATGTGAGTAAAGCCTGATGTTTTGAACTCGAGAAGATAGTCTAGCACAACAGGTATGAATATCACAGTCAGGGGTTGCTGATGGCAGTGAGCTCATGAGGTGAAGTGCTTCCATTTCATTCAGCAGCACACCCTGGTAGATGCTCTCTTCCTTTGAGTAAGGATGTGTTGCACTAGACTGGAACATGCTCTGTCTACCCTTGAGCCCCATCCAAAAACCAAGCTGTGAAGTGAAGAGGACGCAGATGAGATGCTGGAGTCTGCCCTGTGTGTGAGGAGATCTACGAGTGTTTGGAGGTGGCGTGGTGTGCAGGCGGAGAATCTGAACCAAAACTAACAGAGCCAGAATGGGGTTACAAACAAATCCCGGCAAATCTTGCATAGCACTTGTGGGAGGAGGAAAATGGGGGTAAAAGGTGTAGCAGAGACCACTCATCCTGGGGAGGAGAGGAGCATCACCCTGCAAGTCATCCCATATAGCTCTCCCGGAATAATAAAGGGGCAGGTTGCAGTTCTCGTGAGTGGCGAAGAGATCACAGCACAGTGTGGCCCATTTGTGGAAGAACCACTGGAGCACGGCATTGTGTAGTTCCCACTTGTGGTTCACCTAGAGTCCTGCTGAGCATGTTGACCAGGGAATTTTGGTTGCCTGGGAGGTACGTGGTTTGGAATATCACTTGGTGTTTGATGCACCAGTTTCAAAAGTGGATGAACTCAGAGCAGAGGCTTGGC
The DNA here is from genome assembly GCF_003597395.2 of Chelonoidis abingdonii. Taxonomy (NCBI): domain Eukaryota; kingdom Metazoa; phylum Chordata; order Testudines; family Testudinidae; genus Chelonoidis; species Chelonoidis abingdonii. The sequence continues at coordinate 9,451,910 of NC_133789.1, forward strand.
GCCACCCTGCTTGTTGATATAAATTACGGCTGTGATGTTGTTGGAGAGCACATGAATGTGTCTTGACTGAATGAGAGGGAGAAACACCTGGCATGCAAAATGGACTGCATGCAATTTCAGGACGTTTATATGCATCCTCGTGTCTCGTGACATCCAAACACCTTGCGCTGTGTGACATTCCAAGTGTGCTCCCCAACCCATGAGGGAGAAATCCATTACGATGGTGACTTGCACAGTAGGAGGGGCAAAGGGGGCACCAACCATGACCTTGGAAGGGTCAGTCCACCACGTGAAGGAGGCCAGAACTGTCCAGGGCACCAGGACTCTGGTGTCCAAATGATGCTTGTGTGGTCTGTAGACAGAGAGAGGCCACAACTGTAGGCAATGCATGCAGTGTCACCAAGGTACAGGCTGCCATATGTCCAAGGAGGGAGAGAAGGCCTGGGGTCCCACTTTGGCTAACAGCCGTCCCTCATCCAACAGTGCCATGAACTGCCACTGTTGGTCCAGTGGCAGCTTGTCCCTGAATTCTGTTAGTTTACTGTAATTGTTGAAGTCATGTTTAGCTAGCAGAGCCTGATAACTGGCAATGCAGAACTGGAGCCCTGCTGAGGAGTAAAATTCCTTGCCTAGCAGATCCATCCTCTTTGTTGCTCTGTCTGGGAGAGTGGATTTCTGCGAGTGCTGTGGGCCCACTCAACCGCTGCATGGACTACGAGTTGTGGGGGAATGGGTAAAAAGGAAGTCTGTTCTACTAATATTGATTCTGCCTATTAAAAAGAACAAATCCATTTACAAATAAAATGATGATGAATGAAAATAGGTAACAAAGTCAATGATACAGAAAATCTGAATAGGGCTATAGAGCAAATTTTCCAACACACCTAAATGAATCAGAAACCTGAGTTCCACGGACTTCCAATGGGATACAGGTTCCTAAATCAGTTAGGTGTTTTGGATTTTTTTTTTAGCCATCACACACGATTTCACAATACACTGGAAGAAACTCTTATGCAATACTCATAATTTCCATAATACCAATATTTGTTTTTGAAACATCTTTTGATGAACGATCTTCATGTGGAATTATGGACAAAGCTAGAAGATACCCTAAAATAATAGCTCATTATCTCAATCATTTAAATAAATGTAATATTGGTCTTTCTGGAAACTACATAAAGTTAATGGGGCAGTGTGGGAAGTAATCAGCTGAAAATAATGTTTACTGTCACTAAATTAGAAAGGTACTAATTTGCTGTAATCCAAGTGCATCAACTTACAATTATTTATATGAGTTTAGATTTCAAGTTGTTTTGAGGAAATACAGGATCATCCAATACAAGCAACTGAAGTTCTAGAAACTGAAGATCTTCCACAGAGGAGGAAAAACAAAAAACAAAGCCAGCAACTTCAGTATATATAAGGGGAATCAATTTGCCAAGAAAGTGGGAGCTAGAATTTTTATCTACCATTGTTCAAGGATGAGTAATCATTGCTGATGGTTTAGAACCATGTTCTCAATTCACCAGATTCAGCAATAACTTTCCTGAAAGCAAAAAAATATATAAAAATTAAACATTTATTTTAGATTATTACAATGTTAGAACTCAAATCCTGGACAAATTTAATTAATTGGAAATTGCATCAGTTTTGGGGTGGGCAGCAATGTTTTTCACAAGTACTCAGTAACAAATAAATTCCAAAATTGCTGGGTGTTGCTCAAGGCACTTAAAACACAAACATCCTTATTTCACACTCTTGGTTTGAAGTCTGCAGTGGAAGATGGAAAAATTTTCTCTAGTACATTAAGAAACCTACTATGCCATCAAAATTGGAAGAAACTTGAAAATAAATCGTTTGTACCAGATTACAATTGTATCACCCAGAGCTATCTCTGTTATAACCCTCGAGGTTCTAAACAATAATGGAAATTTGCCAACAGATTAATATAGCTATACTTTATGAGATTTTCAGTGGCCTTTGATTGTCAAAATATGTCAAATTGTTAAAAGCAGTTATGTAGTAAAAAATAAAAACAGGTTTAGTGTAACCAGAAAAAATTAATAAATAACTTTGAAGATTCAGTTACAAAGTACTACTCCACCACTCAAAAATGAATGGTCAATAAAGACCCTTACAAACAGGAATCAGGCCAGGATTTAAAACCAAGAATTAACCATATAAGAAATTCTGTCCAACAGAATGATACTGCAAAGGAAAAGTGATACATACATATATATACACTGTGCATTTTTATTATCTTGCGTGCCAGCTGTATGCATGTCCAAGCTAACTCTAATGATATGCCTGCCTTTATTTACTTCTTGCTATAATGTGTGACTCCAGACTAGCAGGATATACTATATCTAGAATAAAAATCCATAGAGATGACAATTCACAGGACATGAATTGTATAGTCAAAGTTAATAACACGGTACAATACTGTGCCATCTAAGAGCATGTAGTTATCATTGTGCCATGATACACAAAATTAACTACATGATTGGGACAAATACTCTCATTGTGCAAGATTCAACATCTCCTGTTCCTTTAACTGAAAGCTAAGAAAGCCCCATCACCAGATCTTTAGTCCTTCGAGGAGACTTCCAACAAAAACAGGGAAGACAAATTTCATTATTCCTGATGCTACTGTGATAAGAAAAACAGAAACAATCTGGGTTTTGTTTTTTAAAAGAAGACTTTCAGACCTTCTTAATAAATCACAGAGCAACACAAAAAGGATATAAACGATTTTTTTTCCTTTGTAGGTCAACTTTAAAATAAATTGTAGATTTGTATTTTTGGAAAGTGATTATTTTGAAGGCGTTGCCTCATTTTTACCAATTCAATAACTGTTCCCATGGAAACAGGAGCAGGGGAAAAAATGCTAACAGCAGAGATGTTTGAACTTAATCAGCTATTAAAATATCTCTTGAACAGTTCACCTGTGTTGTCTTTTATTTGTCTGTCTTGTCTTATTCATAGATTCTTTAGGGCACAGCATATGTCTTTTTTAAATTAATAGTATTATATACTTTTTAGAACAATATTGCAAGTCTCCTTTTTTAAACAGTACTAGATGACTTTAGGATCTAACAGTCTCCTAAAGTCTGTAGAAAAGTACACCATCTCTGTAAAAGATTTGCCTGCTATTACAGGGGCATTATTTGAAAAAGCACAAATCAACAAGAAGTGGCAAAACCTCTGTCAACCAATCAGTTGCCTCTTTTAACTGTTACCCATTTTATAAAGCTGAAGAATGCCTGAGTACTATGCCTTTAGAATAGTGGCTCTCAACCTTTCCAGATTTCTGTACCCATTTCAGGAGTCTGATTTGTCTTGTATATCTCCAAGTTTCACCACACTGAAAAACTATTTGCTTATAAAATCAGACATAAAAATACAAAAGTGTCCCAGCACACTATTACTGAAAAATTGCTTACTTTCTCATTTTTACCATATAATTATAAAATAAATCAACTGGAATATATATATTGTACTTACATTTCAGTGTCTAGTATATAGAGCAGTATAAGCCAGTCATTGCATGAAATTTTAGTTCTTACTGACTTCGCTAGTTCATTTTATGTAGCCTGTTGTAAAACCAGGAAACTATCTAGATGAGTTGATGTACCCCCCAGGAGACCTCTGCATACCCCCAAAGATAGGTGTACACTGGTTTAGAATCACTCCTTTAGACAGTATTATAGTGGTCACCAGTTGAACTTAAAGAAGGGGCATTTGAAAGAGAGGATGGAGAAAAACATAAGCACATGGGGACAGAGGGAGTATGTGACAGAATGAAGAATATTGATTCATTAGTTTTTAGTCAAACTTTTCTGGGCAAACTTGGTGCAACCTTATCTGATGGAGACTTGAAAATCAAGTTAAGTCTGGAGATTCCACTATATATATATAACTTCCTATACATAAACTTGTACAAGAATTCCAGCTTGCATTATATTTCAGTTTGTATTATATTATGGTAGCATCTCCAGAGTTAAGATTGTGTTGCAATTTCCATTTAAAGCAGAATTAAAACCTGCTGTTTTACACTGTAGTCATAGAATTATAGAAGATTAGGGTTGGAAGAGACCTCAGGATGTCATCTAGTCCAATACCCTACTCAAAGCAGGACCAACACCAACTAAATCATCCCAGCTGGGGCTTTGTCAAGCCAGACCTTAAAAACCTCTAAGGAAGGAGATTCCACCACCTCCCTAGGTAACCACCCTCCTAGTGAAATAGTGTTTCCTAATATCTAACCTAGTAGTGAATTCCATTTCCAAATTTGGCAGAATCATCCTTCAAAAGGGAATTAATTTTCTAGGATTATTTTTTATTTAAAAGTGTATGTAATTTCTGCAGTGAACAGCTTCAGAAATACTTCCTTTTTGAAATTTAGACCCGTTTTCAGATTTTTGGGACCCCTGTTAACTTAAAAAATGGCATGTTCTACCCCATTCAAATTTCACCCACTAATCATCTTCACTATGTCTCAAATGTAGGCTAAATGAAAACCAACATCAATAGAATCAATTTGAATATATTCAGTGGTGAAAATATATCAAATAATATTTGTGATGGAAAGAGGTAATTTATGCTGTGGAGGATAGAAGTCCCAAACTGATTTATTTTTAATGAGAAGAGAGAGAGATTACAAATAATCAATTTCAAGGTAATAACCAGCAAGTTCACTGTGAGACAGCAAAGACTTCTCTTTCTGGACTTCAGAATGCAGAGGCCTTGGAAGCCTCTGATTTTTGGGCCAATCATCAGGATTTTTGATCTCGAGCTTGGCAATACTGATAGGTCCCAAGGTAAACCACTGTGAACTGTTCTTTGATGTTATCTGGAAGATTTTAATTTGGTTTTACTTAAATCATTAACAGAAATTTTATATCACTCTCTCAAAGGAAAACAATGCAAACATCTTGGGAAATTTTTACAAGCTACAATGTAAAAACATGAGGATTTTTAACTCATCTATAGCAAATCTTTTATCACAGAGATTATCCTCCCGCTAGCAAAGCAAGTATGCTTTAACATTAGTTTAATGAATGTGTGTACTGAAGAGATATCATAAAATTATAGAGTTTTTACTCCCCAGTATCTTTAAAAAGTTTAAACCAGCTTTCTTGACAGAAAAAGGAATTTAAATGAAATGGTAACTGAAACTTGTGCTGTGACTGCTTTAGAGAGACAGGTGCAAAAATACTCCCTCTCTGCCTGCTGGTTCCTTGAGTCAGTGGTCATGTGAGAAAAGCTCCTTTTTCAGTAAAGTAACTCCTATTACCACAATGAGAAATAAGTATCCTACTCATTTGGTTAAAAGAATACTTACAGTATATTTCAAACAAAATAATTATGACCCTGTGACATTCCTTCACCTTGCTGTGTCGAAGACTAAGGCGCTCTTGTCCCTGGAGCTGAAGACATACTGTATCTGACATCTAATTTTCATAATAAATAATTTAAAATGATCTCAACTGAACTTCCATTGTTCTTCATGATTACAATAATGCATAGATAATGATTTTTAAAATTTACTTATAATGAAAACATTATATAAATTCACAATGACTCTCTAGAGGCCTGAAAAATATTATATTTATCAATGTCAGCAAAAGGTTCCCACACCTCAAAATAAATTTAATCCCACACTTATTCCCTCAAGTAAAAGTCTGAGCTAACCTTATCCTGTGCCCTGCCGGCTAAATGATAAGGCTTTGTTGGACCACAGGAGGACAGTAAATTCCACAGTAGAGGGACTTCCACTAAGAATCCTGTGCTGTGGATTTGTGGAGGGAAGAGAGATCTCAAGGAATGGGGGCTCTGTCCAAGCCATTCCTCCTCTGAAAAATAAATTAATTTTGTTCCCTATAAATCAGTCTCTGCGGCTCCTTCTAAAACCTTGCAAGATCCCTGCATTGCTCTTCCCACCATTGATCTCCCCTGGGCACAAGACCCCATTTGCCTCCCATTTTCTCCTGCATCCTGGTTGGCTGCCTTTGTTCTTTACCAATGTTGTTAACTTTCAGAAATTTATCATAAGCAATGCAATTTTGGCTATTACTACAGGAGCTCTAGCAAAAACGGGATAAGCTCCTGCTTTCATGTGAGTTGTGAGAGAGCAAGTCCCACCCAAACAATGGGCTCTAGCTTAAGGGATGATGAATGTCAGTCTCAGCACTTTCATTTGCTGCTACTTATTATTAACCAAGCCAGACCTAATTGCTACCTCATGGGAGATGATTATCATTCAAATCACATATAGAGGTTTATAAGTGTTCTACTGTTTCCCTGCAGAGAGATCTGGTTCTTTAGCTCAAGTGGTAAAGGTTCATACTTCTAAACCCAGAAGTCTCATGTTCAATCCCAACGGACACTTGGCTATGTCATAAAGTAGTGTTTCTCAAACTTTGGTTTGCAGACCCCTGGAGGTCTACAAAGTACTCCAGAGGGTCTGCGACCCCCACTGATCAACTCCTCTCCCTCCCGCTATCTCCCAGTGGCTACTGAAGCCAAACCGTGAGATTTTAGGAGCTAAAAGTCTGGCGGCACAGCAAGGCTAAGGCAGGTTCCCTGGCTTTGTACCACTCCTGAAAGCAGCTGGCATGTCCCTGTGGCCCCTGCTGGGGACGGGGGTCTCCGCACGCTGCTCTTGCCTTGGCAAGGAACTGTGGCCAATGGAAGCTTCAGGGGCAGTGCCTGAGGGCAGGGGCAGCACGCGGAGACCTCCTTCCCCATGTTATCCCCAGCCTAGGGGCCGCTGCCAGAGAGATGTGCTGGTTGCTTTCGCGAGCCGCCCAAGATAAGCGCTGCCCCGCTGAAGCCTGCACCTGCTCCCATGTCCCAGCCTAGAGGCCGCACCCTGGACCCAAACTCCCTCCTAGAGCCCGCACCCCACACCCACTCCCGTACCCAAACTCCGGCCCAAGGCCTACACCCCCTCCTGCACCCAATCCCCTGCCCCAGCCTGGTGACAGTGAGTAAGGGTGGGGGAGAGTGAGTGATGGAGGGAGGGGGGATGGAGGGATGGGGGGGCCTTGGTGAAGGGGTGGCATGGGGGCAGGGCACGGGGCTGAGCAGGCAGTTGAGGGTCCCCAAAAAGTTTTAAATCAAATTGGGTGTCCTTGGATTGCTAAAGTGTGAGAACAGCTGCCACAAAGATAAATGGAATAACCACTAGACCATGCTCTTCTCCCAGAGCTAAGAATAGAAACCAGGGATCTTAATACCCAAATATTCCCTACTCACTCACAAATAGATGGAAATGATTACTGGACTTTTGGCAGCCCCATATGAGATGAGTTTGGCAGGTCCCAGTTCCAGCTTCCATGTTGCAAACTCACCACTGTGCTTTGCAGTGGATTATAAACTTTGGTGAAGAGAACGTCTATTAGTGTTTGTACAATACCACTCCCCACCACCTCTGTTAGAAGTTGGATAAAAAAGGGGTCTGAATGTGAAACATTAGCGAGGGATAGTAATATATGAATAGGTCATGACTCTCTTCACTATGATCAAAAGTGCACCAATGCCACAGAAGAGTGCAGTAGGTGAGGCCACTCAATACCCGGACAACAGAACAACCCAATGATTTGTCACTGTGTAATTCAACCCATTTAGTTTACCTTTTGGTTTTCATATATCACATCACAAACCACTAGACAGAGACTGTACATAAATCTTTTCAAGGTATACAATTACTGAGACTCTGGTCTGTACAGTTTCTCACTGTATCAGCAAGGAGATGCCATTAATCTAGTACCACTGTATTACACATGATAGCTTAAAACATTTTTGCCACTTAAGATGGAACTATGAATCAAATCAGTGGCAAGGGAAGGTAAAAGCAGATGCCCCTCTCCATTATGATTGTGATGAAAGAGAAACATGCACCCAAAAAAAGAGAATAAAAAATAAGAGAGAGAGAGAGGGAGAGAGAAGAAAAGCTGCTGGAATTAATTATTTTTAACCTAAACATTTTTTTTCTAAAATTTGTTTAAAAAAAAGAATATATTACTTTTCACTAATCACCACTCCAATAGATTTCTGTTACATAAAGCTAACCATGCAAAAGAAAGCTCTGCATAGTAAAGACATTCAGTGAAAACCTCCTAATATGCCTGACCCAGAATATCTTAAAATGAGATGTTTCTTCACTGAATTGTATTCAAATAGCGATAAGGCATTATATTAAAGCAAATAAGTGACATAACATGGATCAACATAACCAGTCTGGCATCTAAAGAAAACACAGGTTTACCCAGGACCGGCGCTAGGGTTTCTGGCGCCCTAGACGCCGGGATATTTCGCCACCCCGTGCGCGGGTCTCGCGGCTCCGGAGGAGCTGCCGCAGGTCCACCGGAGCCGCGGCTCCCTGACCCTGGGCGGGGGGGCGCGCCCGGACGCCGGTCGCGGCTGGCTCCCTGACCCCGGGGGGGGGGGGGGGCGCCTGGGCTGCCGGGCTGTGGCAGCAGCTCGCTGACCCGGGGGCGGGCGCCGTGGCTGCCGTCATGGCGGCGGCTCGCTGACCCCGTGGGGGGACCCCTGGGCTGCCGGCTGCGGTGGCGGCCTCCTGACCGGAGGGGGGGGGCGCCCTGCGCGGCGGGCTGTGGCGGCGGCTCCCTGACCCCGGGGGGGGGCGTCCTGGGCTGCCGGTCATGGCGCGGCCGCTGACCCCGGGGGGGACGTCCTGGGCTGCCGGGCTGCGGCAGCGGCTGCTCGCTGACCCGGGGGGGGGTGCCTGGACTGCGGGCTGGGCGGCGGTGGCGCACTGACCTCAGGGCGCGCTGACTCAGCGCCCTGACCCAGGGGACCCTTGGCTGCCGGCGGCAGGCAGCTGCTGCTGCGGCAGCTCAGCCCTCCAGCAGCAGCAGCTGCAACCATTAAAAAATGGGGGGCACCACTTTTTGGCGCCCCTATCTTGCGCCCTAGCAACCGCCTATGTTCGCCAAAATGGTTGCACCGGCCTGGGTTTACCTGTGACCAGACAATGTTACTAATATATACAACAATGTTAGTTATATGCCTCCATTACTCTCAGACAATGCAAAAAAACGGTTACTCACCGTGTGTAACTGTTGTTCTTCGAGATGTGTTGCTCATATCCATTCCAATTAGGTTGTGCGCGCCACGTGCACGTAGTCGGAAGATTTTACCCTAGCAACACCTGGCGGGTCGGCTGGGCGCCCCTGCGTGGCGCCGCACTGCATCAAATATATACCCCTGCCGACCCATCCAGTCCTTAGTTCCTTCTTGCGCGCTACTCGACAGTGGGGAAGGAGGGCGGGTGCGGAATGGATGTGAGCAACACATCTTGAAGAACAACAGTTCAACGGTGAGTAACCGCTTTTCTTCTCCGAGTGCTTGCTCATATCCATATCCAATTAGGTGAATCCCAAGCCTTACCTAGGCGGTGGGGTCGGAGTGAGAAACTGCCAGAGTGCAAGACTGCCAAGCCAAAGGCTGCATCATCTCTGGATTTTTGTACCAGAGCATAATGAGACGTAAACGTGTGTACTGAAGACCATGTAGCCCTCGAACATATCTCCTGGATAGGCACTCGAGCTAGGAAGGCAGCCGACGAGGCCTGGGCTCTACGAATGTGCAGTACGTGGCCCGGAGAGGCGTGAGCAAGGTCATAGCAAGCCCGGATGCATGCCGGCACCAGGACGAAATCCTCTGAAGAACGGGTTGTCCTTTCATCCGGTCCGCCACCACAACAAAGAGTTGCGGCGTTTTACGGAAGGACCTCGTGCGGTACTATAGAAGGCTAGTGCCACCGGACGCCCAGCGATGCGAACTGTGGGTCCTAGTATGCGTGGGCTTGGGAAGAACGACCGGAAGAATATGTCCTCGTTAAGAGTGAAAAGACCAAAACCACCTTGGAGGAACGCACGGATGGAGGCATAGCTGCACTTGTCCTTGTGAGAATATCGTGTAAGGCGGGTCCACCATTAGAGCCCGAAGCCCGAGACTCCCTAGACCGATGTAATGCTACAGGAATGCCATTTTCCCACGATAAATATAGGAGGGAGCAAGGTCGCCAAGGCTCAACGGGGAGGCCGTAAGTCCTTTGCCAAAATACCAAATTGACGTCCAGCAGGGCGGGGCGCGCCCAGGGGAAAAACGGCGTTCCAACCCCTTAAGGAACTCGAAATCATGGGTGGAGAGAAAACGGAGAATGCGCCTTCTCTGGATGAAAGGAGCAGATAGCCCGTAGGTATAACTCGCAAAGAGAGATAAACGCAGGCCCCTGGCTGCTGAGATGAAAGAGTAATCTAGTATCGCGGGAGGAACCCGTGGGCTGCATTCGCCTGAAACCAGCAAGAGAACCGTTTCCACTTGGCCAAGTATGTAGCTCGAGTGGAGGGTTTTCTGCTGCCCAGGAGTACCTCCTGCACCCGGGTGGAGCAGCGCAACTCCGCTTGAGTTAACCAAGCAGGAGCCACGCCGTAAGATGGAGGGATTGCAGGTCTGGGTGGAGAAGCCTGCCGTGGTACTGCGTTATCAGGTCCTGATAGAGGGGCAGGGTGATCGGGTTGGCTATCGAGTGGTCTAGCAACGTGGTGTATCAGTGTTGCCTGGGCCACGCGGGGGCGATCAGAATCAGATGAGCCCTGTCCCTGCGAAGTTTCGCGAGAACCTTGTGCACCAACGGAAAGGGTGGGAAGGCGTAAAGCAGGTGGTTCGACCAAGACATTAGGAAGGCGTCGGATATCGAGCCCGGGGCAAGGCCCCGGAAGGAGCAGAACCTCTGACGCTTCCGGTTGCTGCGGGAGGCGAAGAGGTCTATGCGGGGAAAGCCCCATGTCTGGAAGATCGAATGAACTACGTCCGGGTGAAGTGACCACTCGTGGCCGAGAAATGACCTGCTGAGCTGGTCTGCTAGAGTGTTCTGGATTCCCGGAAGGAAGGACGCCACTAGGTCTATAGAGTGGGCTATACAAAATTCCCACAGTTGGATCGCCTCCTGACAGAGGGGGAGAGAACGAGTCCCTCCCTGCTTCTTTATGTAGTGCATCGTGGTGGTGTTGTCCGTGAGTACTAGAATGCAACGGTTCTGCAGATGATGAAGGAAGGCCTGGCAGGCAAGGCGGACCGCTTGTAACTCTCGAATGTTTATGTGCAACGTCAGCTCCTGGACAGACCAAAGGCCTTGCGTGCGACGATGGCCTATGTGAGCTCCCCAGCCAAGAGACGACGCGTCTGTTGTTAGGAATACAGACGGTTGTCTCGGGTGGAACAGCATGCCTCAGCACACCAGGGAAGGTGTCAGCCACCAACTGAGGTAGCCTAAGACACTCTGAGGAACCGTGATGACCATGTCTATAGCATCCCTGTGTGGGCGGTAAACGGAGACTTGAAGGGGACGAAGGCTAAGTTTGGCGTGCTTGGTCACGAAAGTGCACGCAGCCATATGGCCGAGGAGGCTGAGGCAGGCACGGGCCGAGGTCGTCGGGAAGGACTGAAGGCTTTCTATGGCGGTAACTATTGACCGAAACTGGGATAGCGGGAGGTAGGCTGTTGCAAGCGTGGAGTCTAGAACGGCTCCAATGAATTTGATTCTTTGAGTTGGCACTAAAGTGGACTTGCCTATATTGACCATGAGGCCCAATCGCTCGAATAGGTCCATGACGATGGCAACATGTCTGGAGACCTGAGCCTCGGAGGTCCCGCGGATGACCCAGTCGTCTAGGTAGGGGAAAACGCAGATGCACCGACAACGGAGGGAGGCGGCCACCACAGCCATACACTTCGTGCAGAAAGTACAAGAACGGGTGAAGAGCTAGGTAAGTGGAGAAAGGCTAAGATGCGCTCCACTGTTCCAACGACCGACACAGGCGGTAAGAAGGAACTGAGGAGGGGACGGGTTGGCAGGGGTATATATTCGGTGCCATAGCGGCGCCACGCCAGGGGGCGCCCAGCCAACCCGCCGGGTGTTGCTAGGGTAAAAATCTTCCGACGAACGTGCACGCGGTGCGCACACACCTAATTAGAATGGATATGACCAAGCACTCAAAGAAGAACTACCTTTCCTAAGGGTAGATAATTTAATAATTTCTGAAACATGTTTTCTATTTGGCTCATCTTCCATCAAACATGCAGTCAAATTTCAGGCTCAGAAAATCAGAATGTTAGATTACTACACAATATTGAAGCAGCAGCACTATCATGCAGACAAGGTTGCTCAAAAAGTACACACTCATATTCCTTTCTTTATAAAAATCTAATAGAAAATTATTTTTAATAAGGAAGATACAACAGTTTGCACTGTTAAAAATCCTGCAAATATTTTTTTCTTTAAAAACCAGCAAAACCGATCTAATGCCTTGTTTTCTCTCTCAATTCCTTATGCTTACCTTGAATGGACTGTTACAGAGGCATGTGCTTGAAGACTAACAGCAGGAAGATGGCGCAAAATTCAAAACAAGAAATGATGTAGCAGGTCAAATGAAATCTTACAATGTCAGAAAGCTTCACAAGGAAGCAACAGTAGAAGAGATCACGTGGTTTGAATGCAGGTAAAAGGGTTAATGAACCATGAACAAACTGTGTGCTGTAAAAAGTGTTAAGAAAAATTACCTGAAAAATATAAGCAACAAGAGAAAAAACACAATAAACTTTCTAAAAGATAGGCTGACCTTCCATGTCTGAAGCAAGAATTAGAATTAAGAGATACACCCAAACAACGCAGGGCTATCAGTCACTTGAAATACTTGCCATATTTGTTTCCTCTCCAGACAAACCACCTTATCTCTTCAAAATGACCAAACTCAGGGTATGTCTAAGTCCAGGGGTCGGCAATCTTTGGCACGTGGCCTGCCAGAGTAAGCACCCTGGCAGGCCGGGCCAGTTTGTTTACCTGCCACATCCGCAGGTTCGGACGATCACAGCTCCCACTGGCCGCAGTTCGTCATCGCAGGCCAATGGGAGCTTTGGGAAGCGGTAGCTAGCACATCCCTCGGCCCGCACCGGTTTCTGACGCCCCGATTGGCCTGGAGCAGCGAACTGCGGCCAGTGGGAGCCACGATCAGCCGAAGCTGCAGATGCAGCAGGTAAACAAACCAGCGTGGCCCATCAGGGTGCTTACCCTGGCGAGCCATGTGCCAAAGGTTGCTGATCTCTGGTCGAGACTGTACCAGCATAGCTAGGTTATGTCAGCACAGCCCCACAGCCTTAGACACAGACCTCTTCTGTCAACATAGCTGCATCTACCCTGGGGGTTTTGTCAGCATATAGCTAAGCCAGTAAGGGGTGTGATATTTTCACATCCTTGACTGACGTAGCTATGGCAATATAATTTTTCAGGCCCAATTCTAACAACAACATTTTTGACAAGATCATTACCTTCTGGAAGAGAGTGGACATGTCTTAGATACTGGAGCACTTCAACCGTTTCTACATAAGCATTTTTGAGAAGTTACCCAATTTTTGCCGTACCACAAATGCAACCTCATTGTCATCTAGCACAGACAAGCCACTTGCATTTTTACTACTGTGTCTCCTAGACCTGCTTTGTGCAAGACCAGGTAAGGAATCAAACAAATGTCCTGATTCCTGATGGATGGATCCTTTGTCCCACAACAGAGAGACTGATGGTGCAGCCTTCTAAGTGAAAGGCATGGTAGGTCGTATCAGAATGAATATTTATGGCAACAGAATAGACGAAAGACTTGTGGATGGCCAATTTGGGAAAGTTTTACATACCGCCTTACCAGCCTGAATCGAAGAAAAACACTTGGATGCGTGGCTCGAAAATGTAGCAGGCAAAGATTGCTATGGTTTCCACCTTGCAGTTCAGGGGATCCCACAGAGAGACATGGATGTCGAATGGGCGGTCCAAGTATTTTGACTAAGAACCACCGCAGATTTAGATCAACATGTCCAGAGATCCTAGAATTTTGAAGTCTAGCTTGTGACATTTTTAGGAGAATTCTCACTAAGAGATCAGAAGGCTGCATCTGGAGGAGCACATCTCCACATAACTTTTAGAAGGGAGGGACTTGTCCGAAGGCCTATCTCCTCACCTTTAAGAAAATGGGTATCCCCATCTCATCTTCCTCCACCTGACACTCCACAAGGAAAATCTTTGAGTTTAGGTCATAGGAGACATACAGCCACTCCTGGAGTGGGGTGGGGGGATCATATATGGGTGCTTCTGAAGAGAGAATGGCAGGGTGCAACACAATCTATCTCAGAATCATATTCCCTCACCTAAAAGGTGTCTGCTTACAGGAGGAAGGAGAGGAAGGAAATGACTTTTTGAAATCTCCTAGTGAAAGAGCCCTGCCGATCGCAGAGAGGGAAGTAGGACCCACAAACGATTTGCTTAGGCAGATTCTTGGTGCAATAGTAGCTTGGGCCCTCAAAGATGACAGCAGGGAGGCCTTCTAGATTCTGTTGATGCAAGAAATTGTCCCAGGCTAAAGGTTTTTACTTCTCCCTCTGAAAAAAGGAGAACATTATGGGGTGGACAGTAAGTACTGGAAGGGAGTGCTCGACCTTCTCTTCCTCTCCATAGCCTAGGCATTCCACTAAGATCTAGACTTACCAGGTGGGATCAGAATCAAAGTTAGGTCACAGAGTTTGGGCCTGCTTCCCATTGGCAAGTAGCTAGGCAAATAAATGTCCACATGGCTGGTCATTTCAAGAACACTGGTTCTCCAAAGGAAGACTAGAGGAATCCTCTTCAGTCACGGCACCTTTTCCACTTCTTTTACAATAAAAGACAAGTACCTACTTTGCCTGTGTTGTCTTCCATGACTTCTGTGGCAGAGGCCTAAAGGTGGGACCTCAGCATAAGGCACTTGCTGCCTTTTTTACCAAGACACAGTAAGAAACCGGAGATCTTGGACAAAGAAGACTTTAAATAGGAGAAGACTTGGTCTTAAGTGGTTTGTTCTGAATTTCCACTCCATATGGCTAAATGCAGTGCCTTGCATGGTGTCAAGCATCCCATGCATTTGACGAAGTGAAGATTCACCCACGAAAGCTTATGCTCCAATACGTTTGTTAGTCTATAAAGTGCCACAGGACTCTTTGTCGCTTGTTCTGAATTGTTCATTTGTTTCTTGACTGACACCAGATGAGAGAAACAAATCAAGTATAGAAAAAGCATCAAATAGTCTGAATAATTGTCACTCCTCTCATATTTAACCAGATTTCACTGGTCTTCTTTTACACTATAAACCTGCTAGTTATTCTGTTAATCAGAGTCTGCCAGAGCACGAGTCCTGAATTTGTAAGGTGACAAACAACTAAGAAAAATACCATCAGCTACCCCACTCCCCCCCCCACCAAAATAAAATAATTATAACTCAGGCCTTCTTTGTACCTTACAAAGAAGCAAAAAAGAACAGCAACCTAATTTTATTTTTCTTTGCAAATCACCTTTAAAATGACTCCTTCTTGAGGAACTGTCTTTACTTTCCTCATAAAAGGGCAAAACCGCTGCACTGAGAGTACAGTTTAGAGCAGTTCACTTAGTGAGGCCTAGTCTGCACTACACAGTTAGGTCAACATAAGCTGACATTAATTGATCTAGTTGTGCATATGTGTACACTAAATCTGTCTCCTATCAACAAAAACACCCTGTTACAACGATGCAATAACATCATCTCTCCAAGCAACGCAGAGTATGGTCAACTTACTTAGGGTGATGAAGTGCGAGTGTAGACACTGCATTACCTGTGTCAACCCTAACAGTCCAACAGTAGCTGTCCCACAATGTCCCTGTCCCCATGATAATGGCCTCTGTAGTCATAATTTTGAACTCCATTGCCCATGGGCCACACTGAATTGGAACCCCTCTCCTGCCCCATTAATATTCCCTGCATGTTTTTGAAATGCCCTTTCTTGATTGCCCACCTTGGTGAGCACATCCAACAGCTCACTTTTATTGTGTGCATCTGACCATGCCAGCTCCACACACATAAAGAAACTACTATGTGTGGTCCTGCTTCAAGCAAGCAAGGAGTCTTGGATCTATTCAACTGGTGGGGAAAAGAGGCTGTGCAAGCATAGCTATGAACAGCCATAAAAATATCAACATCTAAGTGCAAATTGCACCAGGGATGCTGAAACAGGGCCAGGGCAAGAATAAGTAGCAGTGCTGCATGAAAGTGGGTGAATGTCACTGGGGCTGCCAGAAGGTGAGAGGGCAACAAGAAATCTGAAAACTTGCCCGCAGTCCTACTGCTTTTACAACTAACTGCATGCCGTACTTGGCTGTAACCCCACCACCAACTCTCAGATAACTGTACATTTCACAGGAGCAAGAGGCAGAGACCATTCCGGTTCAAGAAGCTGGGGACAGGAGAAGAGATGCAGCTGGGGATTCAAACCATGCCAGGAACCAGGAGCTGTTTGAAACTCCACCAGAGTCAAGCCAGTCCTGCCAGGCAAGCACAGATGAACCCACAAATGAAGGAAAAAAGAGCTTGGGTAAACATATACATGCATTTTTTCCTTAACTTTTTTCTTTCGCTGCCTGAAACCTGATCTCCCTTCCTCCTCCCCTCCCACCAGTCATTCTTCCCCCATTTAAAAATGGCGCTCAAGTCATCTGCAGTTTTACAGAACAAAGGCATGGACCTTTGATCGCTTAATTTACTAGCAAAACTTTAGAAAATTAAATGTAAAGGAATACATTCAAAAAAATCAGTATGGCAGTTTGATAACACAATCCACATCAGATCAATATCCTTTGCTCAGGTAGACACAGAACAGACGTAGACTCAGAATCCTTGTTGGCCTAGGTGGGAGGGACCACAACAAATAGTTCATTTATCTGAATAGGAATGTGCCTTTTATACTCTTCAGAGATCTTATGAAACGTTGATGGAAATACTCTACCATCCCCTGTGGAAGATTGTTAAGAATGGAAGCCATGGCTCTTCCACTGCAATGAGACTTTCCCATGCTACTCTGTGATGAGTTCAGCAGGCACCACTGAAGTAAGCAGTATAAGGGCCCAGGCAGCTTCAGGACACTAGTAACAGCTGGGTTCTCTGCAACCTTTTTTTCACCCTCAGGAGTGAGATATCAGGCAGAATCACCACTGCCTGTGAAAACAGTGCCAATATTATACCCAGAGAGAGGCACCCCATGAGGCTAGGATACATGCTCCAAAGCTAAAGTGACAATTAGTATTTCTTATTAAAGGTATTTATGCAGATAACATAAGGGGGGGGGGGGGAGACTTATTTTTCCCTTTCATTCTGACTGTAAATCTAATCTGTAAGTACCAGCAGCATCTAACACTGTTAATCAGCAGCCTCTGGCATGGTGGCCTTGAGAGGTGCTCCAGCCACACCTGCTGAATGTCTGACCCTGATGTGGAGGAGAAAGTAGAGGACCGGGAATGATATGTTCTCTGCGATCCTCCAATCTTCTACAGCCTTGGACCACGAATGCAGATCTCGGAGGGGCCACAGAGAAGGTCCAAAAGTGGAGAAAGCAGCTGCTGTAGGGGAAGGAAAAGGAGTGAAGAGGCACGGGAGATGAATCAAGACATCATGGGTTTGCTCAGGTAACAAACTCAGATGTGGCAGACCATTACTGACCCACATGTCCAAAGACCCTGGACTCAGCAGCCTTTCCAAACATTGGCAAACTCTGTGGTTTGCATTCCCTATAACCTCCAGTGTACCAGGTGCCAGCATGGTGTAGATACTTACCCCTATCACTCCATGCTGGGAGACAACAATGAGAATTACAGCTACGCATATACCTAACTGTGAAAGCCACAAGTTAGCACATGTATAGCCACAACCTACTACATTACCGTAAGTGTTACATACATGAACATAAATGTTCACTGTTGACTTCCATTTTTACTTGGGATTTTAAAGTATGATTCACCCTGTTGCAGTGCTGAAAGGTTTTTAAACTTATGTCTGTTTACAATTTAATTTTGTTGCTGTTTTCTTTGCACACAATAAAGTTCTATTTCTGATAACTCAGAGTATCTTTATTAGTTTACATCAAGCATTACAGAATTCATAGTGGGAAGCAATAACCCACCCTTATTTAATCTCTGTACACACGAGACACTATTTCATAAAAGCATCAGACAGCACTACTGTGGCTGACTGTTAAAATGGTCTTGTAAGGCCTCCCTCAGCTGTATAACTCCATAGTTTCCTCTTCTAATAGCCCTCGTATCTGGCTGTTCAGCAGACAGCCTATCCACCTTGCCCCTCCACTCTGGTGGTAGCTTTCCCCCCTTTGCCTCTCAGATATTATGCTATAGCCAATGTGATGTTTGCCTCACTGACATCCAACATGGTGAGTAAACACTGCCACTGTCCCTTCAATCTACCAAAAGTACATTCAACAGCCAATTCTGCATCTTCTGAGCTGGTAAGTGATTTTTTCTTTGGTGCTGTCCAACCGGCTGGTATACAGCATCATGAGCCAGGGGAGCAAAGGGTAAGGTGTATCCCTCAGAATCACTATTGACATTTCTACATTACATTTTTGTCATTCACCTTTCCTGACCAGCCCACATTAGCAACAGGGAAGCGCCCTCATGATTCATTAGTGCTTACATAACTACGGAAAAGTATCCCTTTCGGTTGATGTACTCAGTGGCAAGGTGGGTTAGTGACAGAATAGGGATATGGGCGCCATGAATCATGCCACCACAGTTCGGGAACCCCACTATTGCAAATCCATCTGCTATTTCCTGTATATTACCCAGACTAACAATCCTGTGTAGCAGGAACTACTTAAAGGCCTTACACACTTGGGTGATAACAGTCTATGCTGTCAAATTTCCAACTGCAAACAGATTGCCTTCTGACCAAAAGCAATCTGATATTGCAAGCTTGTAGGGTATGATCACCACCCATTTCCCCATTGTCAATGTGCCTCTCATTTTGCTGTTCCTGTGCTAGAGGTCTGGAGCAAGCTCAGCATGCAGATCCAGGAACCTGGCCTTTCATATCCAAAAGCGTTGCAGTCACTGTTTGTCATCCCAAACATGCATTACATTGCAATCCCACCAATCAGTCCAATCTCGGGCCCAGAAGTGAGAATCCACTGTGTAGAGCTGCTCCGTGATCCTATTTCTAAGTGCGCCATGTTTTACATAGACACAAGAACTCATAGTCAGTAAGTGCAGCGCCAAGACATGCATTCAAATATGCATGTGATATATAAAAGTTGGCAGGCGTATGTTGACATAACTTGTGTCAACTGAACTTTCCAGTGTAGATGTGGCCTGAGATTGTATCTTCACTGCACAGCTAATTTGGGTCATTAGCCTATTATAGGTAGAAGAGTACCCATACTGTGCCATAGCCAGAAAGTCATACACTCATTACTGTATCCTCACTGTTTCTGCACTCACCTGTATGTGTCTGGAGGCATGATCCATGTTTTTTTGTGCTGAGATGCTCCAGGATTCTTGCTCAGTCAATTGGGAGAGAACTTGTCTGCCTTTGGGGGGAACTGTGCGAAGGGCAGTGGAGGACTATCAGAACTTGAGTGATTTTGCCTGTGTCCTCACTGCAAAGTTCGTGGATTCCAGCCAGAGTGAAAGCAAAGCTCAGATTCTACCCAACCCCTCAGTTGAGTAAGATAGCCCAGGCATCCAAACCTAGGTCAGAGGTTTTTCTGTGTGGATGACAGAGACAGGCTAAAATCCAGGTAAGAACCGTGGTTAATTGGCAGAGAAGACATCCCCGGTGAGCTACGGAAGCACAGCCTGGCTCAGGACAATCCCCTGTAGACATGCCACACAGAGTATCTCCTCTTCCTTGTGGAAGGAGGGGCTGAGTTGTCTCCGTGGTACGATCTTACTCCTCATGTCCTCCTGTCTTTCAGGATTTTAGAACTGGTGGATATCACTCTTTCACATTTAATTTTTAGATTCCACAGATTGGAATATTAACACAAGCTTTCCTGCCTTTTCAACCCCCATTTGGTTTCGTAACTTTGAATGAACTAGGTACTGAACTGAACTAGTCAAATAAATTGAAAATGAAAAAAATATTCTCTCTGCCCCGGGAGAAGAGGCTACTGCTGAAGATCTAGCATTTCAACAAACTCTGGTCCTGGGCAACCATACCCAGTGGTCAGAGCTAGAGTCCATCTTCAGGAATTGAGAGTCAGCTAGGTCAGGATACCAGAGGGCAGAGGCAGGAAAGAAACTGGATATCAGAATCACAAGTCAGAGGTCAGCGCCAAGACAGATCAGGACACCAGGAACTCAAGCCAGAAGATCAGGAACAGAAACCACAGTCCAGAGCAGGGTGGATCCCAGTTGTTCGCACAGCTTCCTGTTCCTGTTTTAAGTTGGGCCAGTGGGCCAATTGGCTGCTCTGGGACTCCATCAATAAGACATCAGGGGCAAAGCCTCAAACTGGGGCTGGGCATCACAGTTCCTGGGTCAGTAGTTATCAGCAGGCTGCCAAGTGGAGGGTTGAAGAATGGCTGTTCTGGTGAACCCAGGTTTAAGACCTATGGGTCATGACATTTGTACTGGTAAAACTATTTCAGTTATGGGTGTGATTTTTCACTGAAATAATTATACCAGTACAACTCTAGCACAGACATAGTTAAACCAGATTAAAGGTGTTTTATACCAGAATAGTTTAGTCCCTACATGAAGCTCAAAATCTTGTATCTTTTACTAAGAAAAGTTGGTCCAATAAAAGATATTGCCTCACCCACCTTGTTGCTCTAATATTCTGGGACCAATGCGGCTACAACACTGCAAAGATAAAACTATCAGTTTATCTTGCACCTGGAAATTTACCAACTAGCAAAACCAATATAAACCACGTTTAAATTACCTCTGTATTTGATACTGGTGCAACCGCTGGTGGAATACTGTTTCTTGCTCTGGTGCCCACAATTCAAAATGATGTTGATAAATTAGAGAGAAGAGCCACAAAAATATTAAAGGATTAGAAACCATGATTTATACTGAGAAATTCAAGAAGCTCAATCTATTAAACTGAATAGAAGGTTAAGGGGTGACTTTAATAAGGGGTGCTACACTCTAGCAGACAAAAGTATAACAAGATCCAATGGTTGGAAGTTGAAAATGGACAAATTGAGACGGAGAAATAAACACAAATTTTTAACAGTTAGAGTAATTAATCACTGGAAGTATTTAACAAGTTTTGTGGTGGATTCTCCATCACTGGAAATTTTTAAATCAAATTTGGATTTTTTTTTTAAAAAAGACACGCTCTAATTCAGACATCAATGATTTTGGAGAAATTCTATAGCCTGTGTTATTAAGAGGTCAGACTAGATCAGGGGTTCTCAAACTGGGGGTCAGGACTCTTCAGGGGGTTGCGAGGTTATTACATGGGGGGTCACAAGCTATTAGCCTCCACCTCAAACCATACTTTGCCTCCAGCATTTCTAATTGTGTTAAATATACAAAAAAGAGTTTTTTAATTTATTAGGGGGGTCACCAGTACAAAAGTTTGAGAACCACTGCGCCAGATGATCAGCATGGTCCCTTCTGCCCTTGGAATCTATTAAATCAATGTAAATTAAGCATATCCACACAGAAAGCTTCAGCAGTTTAACTAAGCTGGTTTTAAATCACACCTTTAGTTAAACTAGTGGAATCTTTAATTAATCTGGTAAAATTATGAGCACGGACCAGACATCACAGGAACTTTTCATCTCTTTCTTCTGCCTTTGTCACTCTATAACTGACCATCATATTTCCTCTCGTGTGTGTCCTCCAATTTAATTAGGTGTGAGCTATGTACTGAAATTTTTGTTTATGCTTATCTTTATTTTATTTGGCAGTTTAATATGTAGACTGTTCAACATTTAACTTAATGAGGCCAAATTTTGCATAAGATTATATAAAGTAATTACGCTTTAACAATTATTGCTACAATTAAAATTATTGAGAAACCTATTAGTTTTAAAATAATTCTATTTATAAAGACTTGCACTTAGTTTGGTAATGGAAGTCTACAGCGAAACACCCGTTGTGTTGATTGAACGTATTATGACTAAGTTCTCACTTTAGTTCTCTTGTAGAGACAGCAATTGAAAAGCATAGAGAGACACAGATACTAATTACATAAAAACCATGAAACACACAGAGGCACGGCATATTCTACAAGCAGCAGACATTACTCCAGAACTCAGTAAATATTTATTTTTGCTGGCTATCAGAAGTCCTAAATCAAGTTTATATTACCTTTTTCAGAGACCCAGGGGCAAGATGTTCCGAAATCTTCCTGACATATGCACCCTTTTTAAATAGGAAATATTTTGCAGTAATTAAACTATGGTATAAATTACAGACAATAAAACATTTAACATTAATCAAATTTGAGCTAATTGGCTTACTGGTAAATTTAAACAATTAGTTCATATATGAACATCCAGCTGAGACGGCACGTAAAAACCGTTATAGATAGCAGGTGGGAGGTAGCCTTTGGAAATTAGAGTTCAAATTCAGAGTGGGTCACAAGTGAAAACAAATCTTATTTCTTATTTCTCACATTGACAAAGTTTGTGATGGTTTTTGCATGACTGTCTGCTTCTGTTCAAGAGATGTTTCATAAGACTGCAATACCCAGGGTGCTGCAGAGAAGGTTTGAGGTACAATGGAAGAACTGTGTGGGAAAGTTTTCACAGCATTTGCACACATTATGCCTGATTATGAAAAATTCCAATTAATATTTCCACTTTCATAAGCACCAAATTTGCCCCAAAATTTAACAAAATGAAATATAGGCAAAATGTATCTTAATACATGCAAATGATTTTCTCTCGGTAAATCATCAGAAAGCCAGAGGTAGAAAACAGGAAACTAAACATGTAGATTTCTCTGTATTTTTATCCCTCTACTGCATTAGTCTACTTGGTTACCTTCTTAAAGTAAAGATGGGCAAAAATGGTAACATTTATCTAAATCTCATTCCCTTCTCCAGTGAAACCTATATTTGAACCACCCTGATTTTGGTTTTGCAATGCAAAAATAGGACCAAAAAGATTTGCAAAACTCAAGGCACCCCCAGATATCATATATGTATGTTTAAAAATAATCTGTTATTTCAGTTACTATAGCTGTTACATTACAACTGAGTTGGAAAAACTGAATTTTTTTTTTCAGGACCTTGCAGTCATCTTGATTTGATTCAAACATCAAATTGGAATGAGACCAGAAGACCACAAACATTTGAAAGCTTACATTCTCTACAGAAAAACCAAGTAACTACTCATAAATTAGCCACTCCTACTTTCCAACAATACTACTGCTCTCCAAATGGGTTGCAAATTTTATAAATATTAATTCACCATTGGAGACCTTACTGAAAGGTCATAGCCATTATTAACAGTATGATGTCCTGAACAGGTTCTAAATGAGGACACAGAGAAAAACCTGACCTAAGTGGACCTTAGGAGTTCATTACATAAAAATGGTTTTCTGACCACATGGAGTTCTGCAAGCCCTGTGCAGACAGAATACCTTGGAGCACCTCAGCTCAGCTGTTACGTCTTCTGAACTCCCCAGATCATAAGGTTCCACAATTAGGTGCTTAAATATAATATGGCAATAAGACAAAACAAAACAAATGGGCTCGGATGGTTGAGGGAAGAAAAGAAAGTCTGTGAGCGTTTCATTTCAGTGACCAGTAAAGTCATATTATAATTAGCATATATTTTATAATATACACATATATATGCATGGCACACATGAGCAAGACAGTATGGGTGTAAAATCATGCTTCAGTTCCTTCTGGACTGAAGGTTCTTTGTGAATTATCATTTACAAGGAGCAATTAATTGTTGAGGACAGAATACTTTGTGCCCCTGAAATATTTCTGCAAACCACCTCTCCTCCAAACCAATAAAAGAGAATGAGATTCCTGCATAGCTGAATGATGCTTTCCTGCACAGTAACATGCAAATGCTATCTACCCACCCATCAGGCAGGCCATCCTGTGTAATCCCTCATGAGACTGAAACAAATGCAAACAGTGTTCAGAGTAAATAAAGACAGACAACAAAGATCCAATGGAAAAAATTTCAGTTGGCCAGTTAACAACAACTGCAAAAAAGAGCTGGCTACTGTGTTGCTGAGGTAATATTATTTCTAATGTAATGGCATATGCTTTACTTTTAGAATATTCACTCTTCAAAGTAGCTGGTATCTCTACTGTTTCGTTTCTTTTGTCACTGTACAATCTTTGATATGCTTTTCTTTTAAATAAAAAAAGTTCACAAAACTCCCCAATTCTGCCTGTTAATAGTTCACTGGCTGTGCCCCACTGAACTGGAGTACAAGTTAAGCAATCAAAACTAAAATATCTCATATACTAAAATATAGTACTTAAATGCATCACCTTTCTTGCCCTTAAAATGTAAAACTTACCCATTTTGTCACCTTTGCAGACATTCATAGCAAGAATTTGGGCAAAACCTCAGGTAAATAGAGTAATAGTGGTATAAGCTCAAATAATGATAAAGTTACTGCTATCCTAAAAAGTGAGAGAAAAAACCCAACTCTCTTTAATCGAGTTAAATTGCTTATAAAGTGTACATGTTCAGTAATCCAATTGCATTACTGCAGTGACGTGGTCTAACTGCTTGCCTGAGAGACAATTCAGTTCTGTACAGATAAGACCTCCCACACTTAATCCCTACATCTACATTTATGGACAAAACAGAAGATGTTCTGCTGTCAGGCAACTTAAGCTATTTGCATAAGAGTGATTACCTCATTCACTTTAGGGTGTAGAATGTATACCTAGGCCGCACTCATTATTGTTTGTCCTTCAGGAAACTGCAGCTAGAGGAGTACATGCAAAATAGTCTCTAGCCTTTAAGGTTTTTTTAAAACACCATTACATTAAAATATAACCATACTGATGAAAGCAAGTGATATGGCAGGTATGAGAATCAAAGAGAGAGAGAAGTGACCTTGGCCTCTCCTCTCAATTGCCACTTACCAGTATGTGAATGAACTACTTCCTGCCAGAACTCGAGATTCCAGGATTTAAATGTAACAGACTAGTTATAGCATAACACCTTTAATTATAACCATGCCAAGTTACAACTGACCTCATTATGCTTAAACCACTGTACAACGCATAAATGAACAGAAATATAGGGAAGTCTCCCTCACATACAGTACTTGACTCCTTTTTGAAACAACACACAGCACAATAGAAGCTGAGCAAACAATAAATACACATAGAGAGAAAAAATAAAACCAAGTAAACATTAAGTCCCAGATTTCATATTCAATATACATGAATTAGACTTTTCTCTGGCTATTTAAAATCTGTTGCATTTTTGTGTGGAAATCTGTTTTTGTACTTCCCTTAAAAATATGTAATTATCTGCAATAATTGTTCTCTGAAGGGGCACACAGTTGCAACAAGAAATTTTAGGACTGCTCTTGATTACTAGGCATGAGAGAGGAACTTAAGTAACTTATATTTCTGAGCAATTAACTCCTGCACAGGGCGCTGCAAAATACCTTTCCAGTGGACTGCCTCCTAGTACTTCCAGCCTTCTGAGTGGAAATACAGATTTGAATATATGTAACAAAAAGCTTAGAGAAACCTCAGCTCTGAGAAGAAGTGAATGGAAGAGGGGTCTCTTAGAGTTATAAATCTCAAGATAACATTACTTACAAGTAAATAATTCTTTGTTTTCCAGTGCACCCTCATTCTTATAGACTGAAGCCTGATACTGTAAAGGGAACACACAGTTCAAAATTACTTTTATTTTGATTTCTAAAGAAAGCAATCACCTGGTCATAGCTATAGAATCCCTGGCATCAACTTAAATATCATACACAGTATATTGTGCTATGGCTAAGATCTCTCTCAGAAAACGTGAATAGAAAATAATATCATTTGCTGAATTGAATTTCTACTCTGAACAGTGATTTTGTAAAAGCAGCATCTTCTGATTCTGAAATCTATTCCTTGAATTTTTCAGTCTCAGATGCTTACTTCAGTGTCAGAACTAGATTCAACCCTTCTTCTGCATCAACAGAATTACCAGGACAATAATTAGACCTGTACAACACCAGAACAATGAGACGGTATTTTTGCCACTGAGAGCATTACTTGGCCTGCAAAACATTACTACTATTGATAATGTACAAGAAGGAAAGAACTCAGGACCCTACAAGACCATTTTTCATACTTCCTTTTTTTCCCGTTTCTCGTTTGGTACCGTTTACAACATACTCTCTGTCTTAGAACATTTAAAAGAAAATTTGATAATGGGTGCCACTATTTTTTGATGAGTTTTCAAGAAATATTTGAAAAAGAGAGAGTGAGTTCCTGGCATTCTGAGATAGAAAAGTTTCAGAGTAGTAGCCGTGTTAGTCTGTATCAGCAAAAAGATGGAGGAGTACTCGTGGTACCTTAGAGACTAACACATTTGTTAGTTAGGGTACGTCTACACTGCACGATTATTTCGAATTAGCTTAAACTGATATTACAAAACAGATCTAATAAAATCGGTTTAGCGCGTCCACAGTGGGATCACGAAATCGATTGTTTGCGTCCATGGTCCAAAGCTACCATCGGATTTCAGGAGCGTGCACTTGGGTAGCTGTTCCTCAGCTATCCCATAGTTCCCACTTCCGGGTGAGAGCACATGCCTGATGGAGACATAAAACATTGCCCCGGTGGTGCTGGGTACAGCCTCACCCCTGCCCTTTGTGAAGCAGCAGGACAACCCTTTGGGCGCCTTTTTCCGGGTGCATTGAGCAACGCCATAGCACAGCAATCATGGACCCTGCGATCCACAAACGGTATCCTGACCGTTGTCAACACCTCGCGTACAGTCTCTGCTGACTATACTGAACCATTGAACTAGCAAAGTCAGGAGGAGGAGGAGGATTGCAGACTATGCTGAGCGGCGGGACAGCGATGAACGAGGATGGAGAGAATTCTCCAGTAACCGTGGCCCAGTGTTTTGGAGCTACTCGCTATTAACGGGCATTAACCCATTGACGCTGTTTTGGGCACAGGAAAAAGCACAGACTGGGGTGGGACCGCATTGTTTTAACGGTGGGGACCGTTCGCCGTGGCTGCGAAACTGTTCGCATGTAAGAGCACTTTCTTAGAACTTTGTGACATGGCTTTCCCCTGCCCTGAAACGCCATATACAAAACATGAGAGCAGCCCTCACATGGCAGAAGCGAGTGGCCAATAGCCCTCTGGAACTTTGCAACGCAGACAGCGTACCGGTCAGTCGGAATCAATTTTGGGGATGGGCAAAATCTACTGTGGGGCTGCCAGTGAGCAAGTAGCAAGAAAGCAATCGTAAGCTGCTTGCTACGAAAGGTGTGACTCTGGGAAAACTGTTGCAGGTGATAGTGGATGCTTTGCTGCTATGGCGTGTTTTCCGACTTGTGGTGGGGCCCACAGATGGAACCATATCCCTATCTTGGCCCCAGAGCGCCAGGGCCCTTGCCCCCCAC
>NC_133789.1:9485936-9506274 GCF_003597395.2 Chelonoidis abingdonii
CGTTTAACTCGATATTAATGACAACGTCGTGTGAACGGGTACAGCGTTAAATCGGTATATCGGCCATTAAACCAATTTAAAGTCACAGTGTAGACCTGGCCTTAGTCTCTGAGATAGAAAGGAAGCTCTGAGGGGAGGGGAAAGGGAATGGAAGGGAACGGAAGGGAAGGTGGGCTTTCAATAAGGGAAAGTGACACTACTCTGAACTAATGGGTGAATTTAAATTGATATAGTTATACTGCTATAATCTCCTGTACAGACTCTCTTATTCCGCTATAAGAGGGCCTTTTTTCAGTTTAGTTTATATCGCTTGGGAAAGGGATTAAGCTAAACCAAAACCAGGCCCTCTTATACCAAATAAGATTGCCCATATAGTGCTTTATAGTTGTATAGCTATACCATTTTAACTAAACCAGTACAACTATTTCTGCTAGTCAAATCATTAATCTGGAAATAGGTTATGAAACACCAGTAAACCAAATCTTTGTTTTCATCTTGTAGATGAGTTCAAGTGACGTTTCATTAACACGTGTAGAGAACACCATGTGGTTGTATTATCATCTGAACTTAAACTGATCAAATGTTGCTAGACTGTGTGAACTGAAAGCCGCAGGGCTTTTAGCGTGTAACAAAGCAATCTGACAAACATTCAAACAGGTGTCCCCTGGAGACCGCAAAAGAAATGGTTAGTAACCTATCTGTAACTGCTGCTCTTCGAGATGTGTTGCAAAAGTCCATTCCACTGTAGCTGTGCACGTGCTCCAGTGTGAAGTTGTTAGAGAGTTCTTCTAATGGTACCCACTGGAGCGGCACAAGTGCTCTCTGGTGCCTCACACACAATGTGCAGGCATAAAGGGAGGACCTGTCCCCGACTCCCCTCAGTTCCTTCCTACCAGAAGATTCTGATAAAGAGGGGAAAGAGCATGAGTCATGGAATCGACATGTGCAACACATCATGAAGAATAACAGCTAAGGAAAACTTAGTAACCATTACTTTGAGCATGTATCCATGTATGTATCCATTCCACTGCATGTATCCATGCATGTATCCATTCCACTGTAGATGACTCAAGCACTCCCAACAGGAGGTAGGTTTGGAGTCTATCTGAACACGGACTGGAGGACCACATGTCCAAATTTAGCATTGTCTCTAAATTGCTGAGAGATAATGTAGTGAGAAGCAAACATATGACATAATGACCCTGCGCAGAAGGGAGTTTGGAGGAAAGCATACAGCAGAACCTCTAATCACAACAGAAGAAAAGCATCTATTAATTAATCCAGACTGTAGCCCGCTCAGTAGCAAAACTGGTGACATTTTCTGTTGTCTTTTGTTGCAAACAGATCCACTTGAGGAGTTCCCCAGAGCTGGAAAATGGACCTTGCTTTGTCACTAGTGGTGACTGATAACCTGCTCAGGTAATCTGCCAGTGTATTCTGAGACCCTGGGAGGTAGACCACTTTCTGAAGTATAGAGCTGTTGATGCAGAAGTCTCAGAGCAGAATTGCTTCTTGGCAGAGTAGTGAGGACTGGGATCCTCTGTTTGATTACATAAAACATGACCATCATTGTCGGTCAGCTCCAACATACACCTGAAACTAATGTGAGGCGGGAATGGGATGCAAACTAATCAGGTAGCTCTCATTTCCCTGATGTTTATGTGTAGATTGCGATATTGGGTAGACCAGAGACCTCGGGTCTGCAGGGGTCCCAGGTGAGCCCTACAACCATGTCCAAGATGTCCATGTCAAAGGTAAGAGATTGAAAAGGTGAAGCTAAGGGAACTCTTTGCAGACATTGGTCAGGTCTGTCCACCAATCTAGGGAGGATAAGATCATTTGGTACATGCCTTAACATGTATATACGGTGCCTTCTTGATGAATAAACCTCAGCCAACCAACCTTAACAAAGCATGAAATGCAACCTGGTATACTGGATTACATAAATGGATGCTGCCACATGTGCTAGCAGCCTAAAATGTCTCCCTCCATGGTGAGGGGATAAGCCTTTAAGTCTAGAATGAGATTTTGCACTGCATGAAACCTTGCCTGAGACAGTAAAGCCCCAGCCATTGTCGAGTCCAGGACCATTCCAAAACATACTATTTCCTGTACTGCAGATAGGACTGACTTTGTGTTAATCAGCAGGCCAAACACACTGAAGCTGGATCAGATTATGTTTATGCGGGACAACACCTGAAATCTGGATCAATCTCTTATCAGCCAGTTGTCCAGGTAAGTAAAAAACATAGATCTCCAACTTCTGGAAGAATGCTTCTACCACCACCATATGCTTTATAAATAAACATGGGACAGCCAAGACCAAAGGGGAGCACTGTGACTGATGATGGTGACCACTGACAGTGAAATGCAAAAATATTTTGTGGCTCAGATGAATTGCCACATGAAAATAAGCATCCTTTAAATTGAGAGCAGCACACCAGTCCCCTGGCTCCAAGGAAGGAATAATGGTAGCTAAAATTACCATGCAGAATTTTTATTCTATCCCTTAGATTTAAAATAGACCTTTGAACTCCTTTGTTTTGGGGATGAGGAAGTGTTGGGAGTAAAAGCCTTTTCCCCTGAACAAAGGACGCACCTCTTCTACAGCTCCTACAAGAAGTGATTGCATCTCTTGCAGTAACACTGTCTTATGAGAGAGGTCCCTGGAGAGACACAGGAAAAAGGAATGGGATGGGGGGAAACAGAAACAAATTGGAGCACGTATCCCACTTCCACTGTCCTTAGAGCCCACCGATCTGTTGTGATCTGAGTTCAAGCACAATGGAAGCGGGACAGATGGTTTGCAAAAACTGGAAAAGAAAAAGATGGCACGGTCAGAACTGGTAGACTGCTCTTTAACTGCCCATCAGAATGAACTTTTGGAAGATGCTGCTTGTCTCTATGAAAAGACTGTTACTCACCTTTGTAACTGTTGTTCTTCGAGATGTGTTGCTCATATCCATTCCAGTTAGGTATGTGTGCGCCGCGTGCACGTTCATCAGAAGATTTTTACCCTAGCAACACTCGGTGGGTCGGCTGGGCGCCCCCTGGAATGGCGCCGGATATATACCCCTGCCACCCCAACCGCCCCTCAGTTCCTTCTTGCCGGCTACTCTGACAGTGGGGAAAGAGGGCGGGTTTGGAATGGATATGCGCAACACATCTCGAAGAACAACAGTTACAAAGGTGAATAATCGTCTTTTCTTCTTCGAGTGATTGCTCATATCCATTCCAGTTAGGTGATTCCCAAGCCTTACTGACTCTTCTTGTAGGTAGGACAGACTCTATTTTTAGAAACCATAAGTGCTGAGCCAAAGGCTGCATCAGCTCTTGACTGTTGAACCAGAGCATAATGCAAGGCAAAGGTGTGGACCAAGGACCAGGTAGCTGTGGCGACATATTTCCTGGATTGGTACATGAGCCAGGAAGGCAGCAGATGAAGCCTGAGCCCTGGTAGAATGTGCGGTGAGATGGCTCGAGGGAACATGAGCCAAGTCATAACAAGTGCGGAAGCACGCTGTCACCCAAGAGGAGATCCTCTGGGAGGAGACAGGGAGGCCCTTCATTCGGTCTGCCACTGCGACGAAGAGTTGGGGTGATTTATGAAAGGGCTTCGCCCGTTCGATATAAAATGCAAGCGCCCTATGGACATCTAGGGAGTGCAATTGTTGCTCCCGTCGTGATGAGTGCGGCTTCGGGAAGAAGACCGGAAAGAAGATGTCCTGATTGATATGGAAGGTCGATACCACTTTAGGGAGGAACACTGGGTGTGCTCGCAACTGTACCTTTTCCTTGTGAAACACAGTATATGGTGGGTCCACTGTGAGCACCCGAAGCTCAGAGACTCGTCTGGCCGATGTAATGGCTACGAGGAAAACTGTCTTCCAGGACAGGTATAGCAGCGAGCAAGTTGCTAACGGCTCGAATGGTGGAGACATAAGTCTGGTTAAGACCAGCTTGAGGTCCCAGGTAGGGGCAGGGCGGCGTACTTGGGGGTATAGGCACTCCAAGCCCTTGAGGAACCTGGAAACCATAGGGTGCGAGAACACGGAGTGGCCACACTTCCCTGGGTGGAAGGTAGAAATGGCCGCCAAGTGCACCCTCAATGATGATACCGCTAGGCCCTGCTGTTTGAGAGACCAGAGGTAGTCCAGGATGGTGGGGGTCGAGACCTCGGTGGGAGTAACATTTTGCGTTTCGCACCAGCAGGAGAAACGCTTCCACTTGGCCAGATACGTAGACCGAGTGGAAGGTTTCCTCCTATCCAGCAGTATCTGTTGTACTGAGGCAGAGCAGCGTAACTCTGACTGGCTCAACCATGCAGGAGCCATGCCGTGAGGTGAAGGGACTGCAGGTCTGGGTGGTGAAGTCTGCTGTGGTCCTGAGTTATGAGGTCTGGGAGAAGAGGCAGGGTAATTGGGCTGGCTATCAACAGGTCGAGCAACATGGTGTACCAGTGCTGCCTGGGCCATGCTGGGGCAATCATGATCAAGCAAGCTCCGTCCCTGTGGAGCTTTACCAGGATGCTGTGAACCAGCGAGAACGGTGGAAAGGTGTAAAGCAATTGGCTCGTCCATGGTATCAGGAAAGCGTCCGAGATCGAACCCGGGGAGAGACCTCGGAAGGAGCAGAACACCTGGCATTTCCTGTTCTCGCGGGAAGCCAAGAGGTCTCTGCGGGGAAATCCCCACTTACGGAAAACGGAATGAATAATGTCCGGACGGATCGACCACTCGTGAGAGCGGAAAGATCTGCTGAGTCGATCCGTCAGAGTGTTCTGAACCCCTGGAAGAAAGGATGCTACCAGGTCTATCAAATGTGCTGTACAAAAGTTCAAGAGTTGAAAGGCTTCCTGACAAAGGGGGGAGGACCGTGTCCTCCTCTGTTTATGTAATACATGGCCGTTGTGTTGTCTGTGAACACTGAGACACAACGGCCTTGCAGAAGCTGTTGAAACGCCCGGCACGCAAGGCGGACTGCTCTCAACTCTCGGACATTGATGTGCAAGGCCAGCTCCTGAGATGATCTAATGCCTTGAGCGTGAAGATGTCTGAGGTGAGCACCCCAGCCGAGAGATGACGCATCCGTCGTCAGGGCCATAGAGGGCTGGGACAGATGGAATGGCATCCCTGCACACACCAGGGAGGGCGTCAACCACCAGTCGAGGGAGCCTAGGAGTCTTAGGGGAGATCCAGTCTATATTGTGTCGCCCCGGGTGGTATACTGAGGAGATCCAAGTTTGAAGGGGACGTAGGCGTAGCCTGGCGTGCTTGGCCACGAACTGCAGGCAGCCATGTGACCCAGGAAGCCGAGACAAGTTCGATCCGAAGTGGTTGGGAATTTTTGTAGGCCTTGTATAATCTATATCATTGCGTGAAACCGCGGCTGTGGTAAGAACCAGAGTAGATTTCTCTAGGTTGATCATCAGGCCCAGTTGGATGAATAGGTCCTTGATGATGCCCACGTGCCGTGTTACTTGGGTCTCGGAGGCCCCGCGAATGAGCCAATTGTCGAGATACGGGAAGACGTGTATGCGTCGACGACGGAGGGAGGCGGCAACTACGGCCATACACTTTGTGAACACTCTTGGGGCGGTGGAGAGGCCAAATGGAAGGACCATAAATTGGAAATGTTGACCGTTGACCACAAACCTGAGGTACCCTCTGTACGGAAGATAAATGGCAATGTGAAAATACGCGTCCTTCATATCGAGGGCGCCATACCAGTCTCCAGGATCCAGGGATGGGATGATGGTCCCCAGGGACACTATGCGGAATTTCAACTTTATCAAGAACTTGTTGAGTCCCTGCAGGTCTAGAATTGGTCTGAGACCTCCCTTCGCCTTGGGGATTAGGAAATAGCAGGAGTAGAACCCCTTGCCCCTCAAGTCCTCCAGTAACTCCTCTATAGCTCCCATGGCAAAGAGGGACCGTACCTCCTGCAAGAGGATTTGCTCGTGAGAGGGGTCCCTGAAGAGGGACGAGAATGTGGGAGGGGGAGCAAAATAAACTGAAGGCGGTATCCAAATTCTACCGTGCATAAGACCCGACGATCTGAAGTTAGTTGGGTCCAAGCAGGGAGGAAAGAGGAAAGGCAGTTGCAAAAGGGAGGGAAAGGATCCTGTTGAACAACTGGTATGTCGCCCTCGGGCGTGCCTTCAAAAGTTTGGCTTAGGTCCTATGGGTGCTTTGGCAGGGCCATGATTCTGACCCCCTTGGAGTCCGGACTGCCATCTACAATTGCTTCGGCCAAGCCTCCTTCCGAAGTCCTGCCGCTGTCTAGGCGGGGGGTAAGTGCGCTGAGGCTGGAGTCGGAAGGGTCTGCGCTGAGATTGCAGTGTGTGCATCCCGAGCGAGCGCATGATCAGCCTATTGTCCTTCAGACCCTGCACCCTAGGGTCAGTCTTTTCCGAAAATAGGCCCTGACCTTCGAAGGGCAAGTCCTGTATCGTATGCTGCAATTCAGGTGGAAGGCCTGACACCCGAAGCCATGATATTCGCCTCATGGTAATTCCTGAAGCCAGAGTTCTGGCCGCGGAGTCGGCTGCGTCTAAGGAGTCCTGGAAAGAAGTTCTCGCCACCTTCTTTCCTTCCTCCAAAAGGGCCGAAAACTCTTGGCGCGAGTCTTGGGGGACTAGCTCTGTGAATTTCTCAATTGCCGCCCAGGTGTTATAGTTATAGCACTAAGCAGGGCTTGTTGGTTTGCCACCCTGAGTTGGAGTCCCCCGGCAGAGTAGATTTTACGCCCCAATAAATCCATGCGCCTAGCCTCCTTTGCTTTTGGGGCAGGGGCTTGCTGGCCATGGTGCTCCCTTTCGTTAACCAATTGGACAACGAGGGAGCAGGGAGGACAGTGTACGTACAGGTACTCTTACCCCTTGGAGGGCACCATGTACTTCCTCCCAACTCCCCGAACCGTGGGCAGAATAGATGCTGGAGACTGCCAGATGGTATCAGCCTTCGCTTGGATCATCCGAATAAATGCTAAGGCCACCCTTGTGGGAGTGTCAGCCGACAAAATATCTACCTCCGGGTCCTTTATCTCCAGAACCTCCTCCACCGGGAGGTTCATATTCAGAGCCACCCGTGTCAGGAGATCTTGATGTGACCTTAGTTCAATTGGAGGAGGGCCCGAGGAGGATGTCCCCGCCACCGCTTCATCTGGAGAAGAGGAAGAGGAAAGGCCAGGGACAATCGGGTCCTCCGTTGTCTCGTGGACTTGGGCGACGTCTGGCTCCAGTGGGACCTGAGGGTCTGGTGCCCGAATGGGAGCGTCCTCCGTAGCCGCAGGAGGGGAGCGGCTAACAGTAGCCTCCTGCACCCAGTGCTCCGACGGTACAGAGCGTGATGGCACCGGAGGTCCACTTTGGTGATGGTGATATGCCCAAGGCATCCAGAAGGACCACTGATGAGGTCCTTGGTCTTGAGCCTGGGTCTCTTGAAAGACACGGCTGGGAACATCTAAGTCACGGTCCTGTGCATAGGAAGCACTGTCCACATGGGATGACATATATGCATGGCGAGACGGCCAAGGAGGAGCTGAAAACCCCTGAGAATGGTCTCCATCCCTGGGTAGTCTGTCTGTACACTACTGCGGAGAGCAGTATCAGGTGCTATACCGGTACCGGGAACGAGACCAGGCCCTGCAACTGGAACAGTGCCGGGAGGTGGACCGGGACCTTGAAGCTTGATGCCGGGAGCGGCTGCGAGAGGTGCGGTGCCGTGAGCAGTGCCGGGAGCTTGATCGGTACCAAGAGTACCAGGCCGGTGAACTGGGTCTTGAACGGTGCCGCGAGTGCGACCAGTACCAAGATGGAGAACGGTACTGGGATTGCGAGCGGCGTCGGGACCGGGATCGGCGATGGGACCGAGAACGCCAGCGGGACCGTGATCAGTGCCTCTCAGCAGTGCCGATGGAGGATGGTCTCAATAGCGCAGGCTTGCCTATGGACTGTATAACCCGCACCGATGGTGCCGGGGGTTGAGGCAGCGCAGACTCCGTCAGTGCAATCAGTTCCCTTGCCGTAGAGAAAGTTTCCGGCGTGGAGGGAATAGGAAGCTCAACCATGGCACACGCAGGGGAGCTGTCAGGCACCGGATTTGAAGGCTCTTGCGGGACCGGAATCGACGGTGCTGAAGTTGTCGGTGCCACGGCAGTTGTCGGTGCCAGGCGGTCCGACTTAGGCGGGTGCTCCGACTGCGGCGCGGACATGGAAGCCGCAGGAGTCTTATGTTTTTTTACCCGCAGGGAGAGAGAGCGGTGCCAAGCAGACATCTGGGCCGGTGATGGTTGGTGCCTAGGGGTCTTAGCGGTACCGGTGCGCTCCGGTGCTGAAGATGCACTTCTCCCGGTGTGGACTGTCCGGCGCTCAGTGCCGATGGTGGAGGAGTAAGAGCTGCCTCCATCAGGAGCTGTCTAAGATGAAAGTCCCACTCCTTTTTGGTCCTCGGCTTGAAGGTCTTGCAAATACGGCACTTATCTCTGAGGTGGGATTCCCCGAGGCATTTAAGGCAGGAGTTGTGAGGATCTCCTGCAGGCATCGGCTTGTGACAGGCCGAGCATGGTTTGAAACCCGGTGAACCAGGCATGGGCCCCGGCACCGGGTAAGGGGAAGGGGCTAATCCCCGAACCCTCTTAACTATATACACTATGTTAAAGAAAATAATAAACTAACTAAGTATAAAAATTTGAACTATATACACAATAACAACGAAAAAACTACGAGTAGCTAGTGAGGTGGAGATCAGCTAAGCCATGCTCCACTGTTCCAACGACAGACACGGACGGTCAGAAGGAACTGAGGGGCGGTTGGGTCAGCAGGGGTATATATCCGGCGCCATGACAGTGCCACTCCAGGGGCGCCTAGCCGACCCACCAAGTGTTGCTAGGGTAAAAATCTTCTAACGAACACGCACGTGGTACACTCACACCTAACTGGAATGGATATGAGCAATCACTCGAAGAAGAATCAGCAGCTGCAGAAGCAGAGAGTGGTGGTGGAAGTCTTTTGTAACTGCTGCTTTTCCTCCTTGGCAGGCCTGATCTCGAGGGGCAAAGCCCTGAAATTGCTGGGACTGGTGAGGACAGAAGGCCTTCTGCTTCACTGCTGGACTGTAAATGCCCAGGACTTCAGGGTCACTCTAAAGTCCTTAAGACTATACTGACTCTTGTCAAATTTGTCGAGAATAGTGTTGGCTCTTCAAACGGGAGGCCCTAGTCTGTTTGTTGATCAGGAGGGAAGCCAGGAGATTGTAACCACAACCAATGCCTCATCATGATGGGAGAAGCCATGATGCGAGCTGCAGAATCTGCTGCATACAGACACTCATGCAGAGGTGTTTGGAAACCAGCTTGCTCTCCTTGATCAATGTCTGGAACTCTTGTTTCGCATCAACCAGAAGCTTGTCTTTGAACTCTGAAATTGTATCCCACAGGGTAAAATTGTAGCATCCTAGCAAAGTTTTCAATACAACGCTGTAACCTACCTGTCGAATAAAGCTTCCTCCCAAATTAGTCCAGCTTCTTGACTTCTATTCTTCAAGGCTGATGCCTGGTGACCTGATCTGCCCTCTCTCATTGGCTGCCGACACAACCAGGGAGCCCCAAGGGGGATGACTATAGAAGGGACATAGTACTTCCTCTCCACTCTTTTCGCAGTTGGTGGCATGGAAGCTAAGGTCTAGTGAAGAACCCTGGTAAGCTCTAAAATAGTGGCATTAACAGGCAGAGCTATTCTAGTCAGGGCCACAGATGCCAACATGTCCACCAGCATGTGAGAGTTTTCTTGGACCTCTTCCAGGTAAATGTCCAGGGCCATAGCCATCCTCCTCAACATCTCCTGATGTGTCTTAAAATCATCAGAAGCAGCATTCCCTCTAATTTTTCCTACGAATGTGCAAAATGAATTTTGTTATGTGTATCAATATGGATGTGATGAGTGACACATCATCTCCATATCAGTGCACATAACGAAATTCACGTGGCAGGGGTGAGGCCAAGGGGTTCAGAGTGTGGGAAGGGGCTCAGAGCTGGGGCAGAGGGTTGGGGTGGGGGGTGTGAGGGCTCCAGATGGCGGTGCGGGCTCTGGGGTGAAGCTAAGGATGAGCGGTTTGGGGTGCAGGCTGACCCAGGGCTACTGCGGAGAGAGAGAGAGAGGACTCCCTAAAGTCTCTCTCCCCACAGCAGCACCTGGGCTTGGGGAGAGAGGTGCTTCTCCCTGCTGTGGCAGTTCTGGGGCTGGAGCCATGGGATAGGCAATGCACCCCTGGCCATGGCAGGTCTGGAGCTGGGGCACAGCCGCACAGCTGAGTGGGAACTTAAATCAGGAGGTGGAGAAATAGGTTTCACCAAAATTGATTCATCAGGGAATGAGGAAGAGGACACCAAATGATACTCGGGGCTGGTCCAGTTCCCACTCCTTTCACGGATATTCATGAAAGGGGTACTGAATTGCTTGATGCTGGCCTTGCTACTGATACTAGGGTGTTTGCAACATCGATGCCCCTGACGGTCAGTAGATGGAACTGGCTGTGGTGGATGCAAGGGACATTTTTTATTGAAGAGGAAAACCCCAATGGGTTGGAAAAGGGCCAATGGATACAGACCTGGTCCCCAATAGAACATGGCCCCATGGTACTTTTTGTAAGCCCCTTGTTGCTATTGAGGTTGAAATCAGGGAGGGAACCTGGTAAATTACTGGTCAAACCTGATAAACTGAGACACACAGGTACCCACTTCAGAGTGTGATGAAGAATCCTTCTCTTGTGACCATGGTGGGGTTGTGCTCATTGGTATCACTGAGATACAGTCAGAATCTGAAGAAAGGGGAGCTGGGGAGATCATCTCCAGTTCTTCCCTAGATGGTACAAATTTAATAGGCACTCTGATGACCGAATCAACAGTACCTGCACAGTTAAGCTGCTAACGTCAGTACTCTGGGTGGCGGTGCCAGGCGAGTCTCCTGAACAGCCAGTGACAGTGGTGCCAAAAGCTTCAACAACTCTCTCGCAGTGTTAAATGCCTCAAGAGTAGATGATACAGGGAAAGCACTGTGTGTTACTGCGGCATGATGTGATCCTGATTACGGTGTTTCAAGAACCAGCCTCAGCAGGCCTGTACTGGGCTCTGGAGACAACGAACTCCCCTGCTTAGAGGCATGCCCCAAGCAGTGCCTGCTCTTGAGCACCTTCCCGAGTCCTTAGATGAGCTCAGCCTCTTCACTTCCTCTGATGATCCTGGTACTGAGACTGATTTACGGTGCACTTGCTCTTTGGTACTGGTGACACCCATCTGCCTACTGGTACCAGTAACGCTGGAGGTGCACTACTAACTGATGTTGAGGTGCTCAGTACCTGGACTGAGGTAGACAGTTCAGATGGAGGATGTAGCGCCAATTCCACTAGCAGATATATCAATTTGGCTGTCCTGTCTTTTTTGGAGTGAGGCTTAAAGCCCTTATAAATACTACATTTGTCACTCACATGAGCCTCTCCCAAGCACTTAACACAGCAGCGAGGATCACTGTTAGGCACTGCCTCACCACAAGAGTGGCAGGGCTTGAAACCTAGAGAGTGCAGCATAGCTCCGGTATTGAACCAGTACCCAGACTGGGTGCTAGATCAATACCACAAACAATAAAAACCATTTTTTTACTACACTATTAAACTACATTAACTAAACAGAATTACACGTTTGACTAAAGACTTGAGGAAATAAGGAAAGGGAGCTCCAACACAGATGATAGGAACAAACGGAGGTGAGGCGGGGGTGGCTCTGCTCTTTAGGCCTGCATACTGTGCACAAGGGACCAGAGAGTGCTCAGGCTGTCCTAGTGGGTACCGTTAAGGAAAAAAATCACTGACAGCTATGCACTGGAGGGCATACACATCTACAGTGGAACGGAAATGTGCAATCACTCAAACAATAATCTAATTTATTGGTGTTTTTTAAAAAAAGGACAGGAAAAAAAAAAGAAATTTGAGTTTATTTTCTAATGTCCTTAGTGTGCTCCATTCAAAATCCTACTGAAATGTGTGAGTGAGAAAAAAGTCAGCAGCATGACTCATTAAGGTGAAACCCCAACATCATATTAGTATGGAATTTAGGATACATCTGTAAAAATACCTTATCACAGAAGAACTTAGTTTAAGGAGGACCGGTCAGTAGAGATTGAAGCTCACTCACTCTATAAGACCAACCAGCAAAAATAAGCTTCTATATTACAATACCTGAATTCACAAATATCAAGGAGCTATCAGACAGCAAGAGGCTTAAAGGGGCTATCAGAACATTTTATGTATAGGTGCTGTTCCTTGAGAGACAAATTTCCATGTAAGCTGTATCATATTTAATGGAAGATCGATTGTTGAAAATGAAGATTCTTTCCTCTTTGCAGATCATCTCAGGCCTGACACAAATCTAGTACAAGAGCATCAATGATAACACAGCAGATGTCAACCTCAAGTGAGGCAAGTCTACTGGTGCAGGTACCAGTGTGCTATACATCATGAATCAGGGCATAATTTTCAATTCTAATGTACCCACAAGTGCTCAGAGACACTTGGCTTTCGTCAGTCGAAATAAGCCGATATGTACATGATTTAACAGTGTCTCAAATGTGAAGTGACCCATCAGCATCTACACTATCAAGACTGAAAACACTGGAGGCCTCAGATACTTGCTTCTAGGAAAGAGGGGCACAGAAGGAGACATGTTGGGAATTGAGACTGATCCTTTCAAAGCAAACCCTGCTCTACAACTGAAGGGAGGTGAGGCATTCTACATTGCTGGGGTAATCAATGAATGACATTTCAACAACATAGTAATAGAATTGGCCTGGATATTTCAAGCAAATCAAAATAAAGCTTCAGGGACTATTTCACCATACTCATGTCAATGCGCGCAATACAAACGATCTATGGAAGTTCCCTGCCAGCTATTATGTTAGGAGCACAGACCCAAGACTGGCAATCTATTGTAGCATATAATTTTGAAAAAATCCGGATTTTATCCAGTTAATCTTTATACCTAACAGCATGAGCTGTGTCAGAAGGATTTCTGCCTTTTATGCAGATTTTCTATTTTTACTTTAAAAATTTTCAGGTGAGATATGATGCAGTCTGTTGCTTGAATGAATCAGTATGCAACAAAAATCTCTGTTACCAGTAATTTCAATGAGAAAGAATAGCTATGAGCAAGATAGTTTTAATTTTGTCTAACTTAACACTGCAGTGAAAGAGAGCCAAAAACACCAAGAGCAAGTGACTAAGTAGCTTTCTGAATATGGATGTTAACATCACAACCTTGGTTCATATATTACCAGCCTATCCAAAGGCAACAAGCTACTGAGGCTTTATGCAAGCTAATGTTTCCTTCTCAGAGCAAGCAGAACAAAATATGACTGTCATAAACAGATGGTTAAGGGTTAATGTCTCTTTTACCTGTAAAGGGTTAAGAAGCTCAGTGAACCTGGCTGACACCTGACCAGAAGACCAATGGGGGGACAAAATACTTTCAAATCTTGGTGGAGGGAAGTCTTTGTTTGTGCTGTTTGTTTTCTTCATTGTTCGCTCTTGGGGCTAAGAGGGACCAGAAGTGCACCCCAGGTTTCCCCAATCTTTCTGAAACAGTTTCTCATGTTCAAAATAGTAAGTACAAGCTAGAAAAGGCGGATTAGTCTTATGTTTGTTTTCTTAACTTGTGAATGTGTATTTTGCTGGAAGTATTTTTACCTCTGTTTGCTGTAACTTGAATTTCAGGCTAAGGGGGGGTGGAGGGGAAGTCCCTCTAGTCTATATGAGCTGAATACCCTGTAAACATTTTCCATCCTAATTTTACAGAGATAATTTTTACTTTTTTCTTTCTTTAATTAAAAGCTTTCTTTTTTAAGAAACTGATTGATTTCCCCCCCTTGTTTAAGACCCAAGGGGATTTGGTCTGAACTCACCAGGGATTGGTGGGGGGAAAGGAGGAGGCGGGAAGGTTAATTCCTCTCTGTTTTAAGATCCAAGGAGTTTGGATCAGTATAGTCTCTCAGGGTAGCCCAGGGAGGGGAAAGTCTGGGAGGGGGAAAGGAGGGGGGATGGTTTATTTCTCCTTGTTTTAAGACCCAAAGGGTTTAGGTCTTGGGTTCCCCAGGGAAGATTTTTGGGGGAACAGAAAGTGTGCCAAACACTATATTTTGGCTGGTGGCGGCGCTATCAGTTCTAAGCTAGGAATTAAGCTTAGACACGTACATGCAGGTCCCTACCTTTTGGACGCTAAAGTTCAAAGTGGGAAAAATACCTTGACAAAAATCCCACACCACTCATTAGAGTGTTTTGAAATTAAAGGTGAAGCAAAGTCACCTTTATATCTCTTGGGAAAACTGAAGTTGTAGCGTCTAGACTGGCAGTCTACTGACAAGTTCTAGGTTCTGATTCAATCCTACCACAAAAGGGAGAACAGTGTTGGAAAGGGAATATAAAACAGAACATAGTTTACCAACCATTTCTCTACAGAATTCTAATGTATACTCAGAGATTTGTATGGTTTTTATTTTGCTCATTTACTGGCCCAGCAGCCACTGGAACACTAGTAGTTTTAATCATCTCCTGATCATTCAGATATGTTATTTTCAACCACCACCAAGATATTTTTGAATATTGATAAAAATCCAGCTGTTTAAAATTAAAATGCATTTTCTTAGATTTATTACAATTATTATTACTGGCTTGCTATTATAAGGTTACTCATGAATGAAGATCTATTGGAATTTCCCCTTTCCAGAAAAAGAGAGCACTGAAGCATTTTCTGGGAGAAAAAAACACCCTCCAAAGGAATTAAAGAAATTACACTAACTCTGCAAACCAAAAGGAAAACACAAACAAAAACAAAACAAAATAACAAAACACCCAGTAGATCAAATTCTGAGTCTACCAACCTAATTTTCTCCTACCGTTTTTATAATTTTGAGCTGCACAAAAAACTTTGAAGAAGAAACTATAAAGGCAGAATACATTTACCAGTATAGTATAGTGTTATCTTCAACCTAAGAACTTAAGGAAAAAAGCTTTGTATTCATTACAATGTTAACACTGAACTGTCTTGATAATAAGTATAAAAAGATTATTTTCCTGTGAGCTGTCAAATGGAAATCCTTGTATTGTTAAATATACTCCAAGGTCCAAGGTCCCTACTGGGAGCCCATTTCTCTTTCTTATTAAGTTTAAGTTTGCAACCACAAATTGCAACACCACAAAAATGTATTCAATTTCTTGGCCATCTACCACTACTCTTATCTCTTTTAGAATCAAGCCAATAAGGAAATGTCTTACAAAGGTAAGACTGTAAAGCAGATGGAAATCTGCAGGTTTTCACAAAAACAGACATATACAAAACAGAAACAGGAAAATAAACTGTCATATGGTGAGGTTATAATCTGTATTAGCCTTAGGCAACCAAAATTCATTTCACAGATACAGACAAATTTATCTATATTCTAACAAAACCTTTGCTTCACAAGAAATGTTTGGTTCCCATGATGTAACCATGTGTCACTGCTAATGACTAATAGCAGGAATACCGGCAAGTTACTCATTAATTGCAAATGTAGCAAGCATCAATAGTCAGACCTAAATTAAAAAGGTGATAATGCAGCTTTTAAAGAGAGATAAGCGAAGTGTCACGCCCTGCACTGAATCAGATCAACACATTGTACCTCTGTAAAAGAGAAGATTGTACAATTTGTTTTTAACTGATCACATTTAATGGTTACATTTTACATCCATCTCCAAAAGGCAAAAAAACTTTTCAACGTTTTAAAGAGCAATATATAAAGAAAAATCTTCAAACCTTTTTTTCAAGTATAAGAATATGATAATCTGAACGGTAAGTGAATAATCATGTTTCCTTAGTAATGAGGCCTTAACCCTGCAAGCAGATGCCTTAGTGGTCTGACTTTAAAAACAAAAAGCAAAAAAAAAACAACCCTATTTACTGAAGTAAACAGGACTCTGAATGGGTGAAGTGGTGTGCCTGTATGCAAGTTAATTGTAAAATCAAGGCATTTATAGTGAAAAACACTGCCAGCATGGAGTTAAGCTTCTGACCTGGTTCAAGCTGCAACTTTCTTCCGCTGAAACTATTGCTGACAAGTTCTTCTTGTTTCAGCCTTTGAGAAAGAATTTTAGAACAAGATTTCTATATTTGAATGCTTGTTCTTAATAATGGAGTTCAGCAACACTAACTCCTAACTGATGCAGGTTTTGAGTGAAATTTCTTGCTTTTTGGAAAATGCATTTTGAATTCCTATTTCTAAATGTAAGAGTGTTTTGACAAACATTTTATATATAAGGGAAATGATTTCAAAAGCATGTAAACATTCTATCTGTTAAAAATACTAATTTCCTTATAAACAATTCTCCAATGGAGTAGTTTCTGTATTTTATATAGTTATCAAAATGAAATGTTTAACTATGTTTACAGAAATGGCCATGATAGTTTATTTTTGTCCATTCTTGCAGTTGAACTGTGTCCAGTAGACAGAACTAAAACTTTAAAATCACTTAATCTTTCATACATAGTATTTCAATAAATCCATTCACAGGTAATTAAAGAAACAAAGTTCTGCCAGACCAAGTTTAAATTTCACTTTTATTTGTCTATTATTATAGGTAGAGCTGGTAGTACAGCTCATAGTTAAAGTTTCCTGATATTTCCCATTTATAAGATCCTGTTTTCAGTTGCTTTTAATTTTGCCATACTTAAGCTGCTTGGGCTGAAATTTTCCCTGCGAGGGGTCTGCCTCAGGCTCATGTTTTTGGGCAGTTTCAGCAAAAGTGTTTCAGCAGAGGTTTTTTTTAAAAACAAGCTTCATGAAAAATAGGATGGCTTACCTATGTTAAATTCTCAGAAACTTTTAGCTGAGAAGCTTTAGTCAGTGCCTCCATGCTTTGCAACTGGGAACTGAAATTTGGCAGTGGGGTTACTTTGTGTCAGGGACTTGCCTTTTTCACCTCCTATGAAAATCCACCCAAATTTGGTCATATTTATAAGTCTTTGAAAAA
The DNA here is from genome assembly GCF_003597395.2 of Chelonoidis abingdonii. Classification (NCBI taxonomy): domain Eukaryota; kingdom Metazoa; phylum Chordata; order Testudines; family Testudinidae; genus Chelonoidis; species Chelonoidis abingdonii. The sequence goes on from NC_133789.1 coordinate 9,502,985, forward strand.
ACTGTTGGCATATTCTCAGTAGAGACCAGTTAGAACTACACACTTGAAAACTCAGCAGATTCTGTCCTCATTCAGATTGTTGTAGCCTCTCACAACTCTGACACGCAACTGGATTATGCAGGTGTCATCCCCGCAGGACAACTGTGCATACTCCAGCTCAGGTCTACCAAAGCTCTGCCAGACCATCTCTGCAAATGCTGGAGGCTAACATACTACCTCTATCAGTTCCGAACGGTGAACCAGCATCACTGGGAGCTGCGAGTGGCTGTGCAAATGTAAACCAACGGTCTGATGGCCTGCCAGTGGATTACCCTGATGGGCCGCATGCGGCCCGCAGGTTGTCCACCACTGATCTAAAGGATTCAAACCTGCTGATGAACCATGTGGTTGTCAATATGATGCCACAAGATTAAATTTCTTTTTTTCAAGTTTGTTTTTCTAAAAACTAGGAAATTATATAACAAAACTATTAAAATATTACAGTTGCAAAGTCAAGCAATCAAACATTAGGAAATGCCAGTATTTAAGGTTTCCTTGCAACCTTCGTTGGACCCTCTTGTGCATATAAGTTATGATACAGTGTTTAATTAACCTCTCCCAAAAAGTTTCTATGCAATGATAGGGAAGTCACTTAAGCAATATTTTTCAAGGTGGTCACTAACAATGTGTTCCTCAATTTCTGGCTGCCCAACTTGACACCCTGGGGTCTAATTTACAGGAGTGCTGAGCACTCACAACTACAACTGAAGTCAACAGGAGATTTCTTTGAACATATAATGTTAGTACTCTGAAAAAATCAGGTCTCAAATTGGACATCCAAAATTAGTGGACATTTCTGTCCTAATTCTTTGTATCCTCAGCTGTCAAATGGGGATAATACTACCTTGCCTCACAGGTGGTTCTGAAAATAATTAATGTTTGTGAAGTGCTCAGCTACTATAATGATGAGCGCCTCAGAAAAGTCTATTAGGAAATTAAGTGCAGCATTTGAATAATGTACAGTTAATACGGTCTGGGGCCACATATTGCACAATGAAGAGAAAACAAATTTTTAAATAGCTACTTCTTCAGTGAGCACTGTCCATCCTTGCACTGAATGAGACCAGGATACTGTGGAAAAAATAGTATGTGATCACGTAATTAAAGATGGTATCATAACTCATATGCCCAAGGGGAGGTATATGAAGAATGGACAAAACTCCCCTAATCTTGGAATTTCCTACCTTTTGAACACTTGAGTTTGCAACCTTAATGTTCCTTTAATATACATTTGCGTGGACAAGCATAAAAAAGATGATCTTTCTTATTGACAATGTATAGCACACAAGTATAGCATACATTTGTCTATAGGATAGAAAGCAAGTTTAAAAAGCAACTTGATAACACATGTATATTAAAAAATATTAAATATATTTGGCAATTAAACAGTTTAATGTTAAATCCATTAATATTAAAATATATGCTTCTGGCTATCGATGTCTAGTGTGTAATCACTGTGATGTTTTAAACAAAGAATGAATACAGAACATATCTCGACAACACATTTATTCAAAAACATTATTATTCACACTGGTTGGATATGATACACTATAAACTGTCTAGAAATAATTTTATAACCTCCAATGGTTCTTAAATTATCTTACCGAGATGTTTAAATATTGAAACACATCAAATATTGATGTCTGACAGTCTTGGTAAACCCTTAACCTCAATTACTGTAGTACTCTAACCAGTACCCTTTTTAATTTGCAGATGAAAATTGTGTTAAAATGGAGTTAAGCTTGAGAGTATCAGTAATTTAGGGTAAAACACATTACTGAGATGTTGTATTTATCCCAAAACCAAAAATTAAGTTGAGATTACACTTTTGAAAAAAAAGCAAAACATGCTGAGGTAAGAAATGCACAGTTCAGGCACCTAAAACAACTTAACTCTGCCCTGTAGTACTGCAGTAACAACATTATTATGATTAAGGCTTTTCAGTATCTGTGATGTCAGATCAGATTAATTTGATTTTTAAGGGATATTAGCCTGGCTGGATTTTTTGTATATCCCCCTTTATGAAATCATTACAGGGCAGAGTTAAGGTTATTTGAGTGGCTTAACTGTGCATTACTTATGTCATATATTTTGATTTTTTTTTTTTTTTAGTTTAACCTTAACTCTGAATTTCCTCGGCTAATAATAGTTCTGCGATAATTATATCATCTCTTTTTCCCTCTTACCCTTAAATCACTGACACTCACACTCAACTTTCACTCCCTCTTAATATAATTTTTGCCTGGGAATTTCTATAATTTTAAAGAATTTTATTAAGGCTATATATTAATCTCAGTTAATGCCTGTAATTAACTGAAAACAACATTAACGCATATGTGGAGTGCCTAATGTAAAATCCACCCTCCCTTGCAAACAAGGGCTCACGGAGCTGAAGGGAGCTCATCTAGCTCAGTAAAATGAGTTTAATCACTGTTTAACACTATGATTAAAACTGCGATTAATTTTTTTTAATCTCATGCTTAACTGTGATTACTTTTTATCTCAAGATTAATCATGATTAATTTTTTATTTGCTTGACAGCCCTCAATTTCATACATGAGCACTAAACAAGAAATGCAAAGAGAATGCTACCATGTGATATTTCTAACTGAAGCTATGTACTATCAATCATAAATCATATTTAAAAAAAAATTATGGTCAGATTCACCAATACATCAAAGCAGCCAAAGACACCAGCCATTTAAGTTGGGTTTACAAATGTTTTTCTTTGCCAAAACAGCACAAAGCAACCAAAGCATATTGGCAAATCTAATCCACAACATTTCTTCAAAGATAACCAATGCACAAGATTTAAATTAATATTTACAGTATGGAAAGTTTGACATTTCTGTATTAGTCTACTGTTAAGATGATTCAGTACAAAGAAATGTCCAACCCAGATGCAAAAGTTTTTAAGAATCCAGCTTTTAATTTATTTTTTGCTCTAATTAAAGGATTTACTTGTGAATTCTCATAATATTCATTCTTTGAAAAGAGAGCGCTGTAATTCTGGGGACGATATATTGTATTTTTCACAGAAAACAGAGATTGAATCCTTGTTTGAAGTGCAGAACAAAATTCAATTTTAACTATGCAGTAACAATCAGGTCAGCATCTTAACAAAAGACGGTTACTTACCTTTGTAACTGTTGTTCTTCGAGATGTGTTGCTCAGATCCATTCCAGTTAGGTGTGCGCGCGCCGCGTGCACGTTCGTCGGAGAAACTTTTACCCTAGCAACACTCGGTGGGC
>NC_133789.1:9506709-9583124 GCF_003597395.2 Chelonoidis abingdonii
CAAATCATAACAAGTGCGGGTGCACGTTATCACCCAAGATGAGATCCACTGAGAGGAAACAGGTAGGCCTTTCCTTCGGACTGCTACTGCGACTGAGAGTTGGGGCGTGTTACAAAATGGTTTTGTCCGCTCAACATAAAAGCGAGCGCTCTATTGATGTCCAGGGAGTGCAATGTTAGCAAAGAAAAAAAAAACTCATAAGTATAGATAAATATATATATAAAAGGATTATAACTACATATCTAAATACACAATAACTACGAGTAGCTAGGGAAACGGAGGTCAGCTAAGCTGCGCTCCACTGTTCCAACGACCAACATGGGCGGTAAGAAGGAACTGAGGAGCGGTTGGGTCGGCAGGGGTATATATCAGGCACCCATAGTGGCGCCACTCCAGGGGGCGACCTGCCGGCCCACCGAGTGTTGCTAGGGTAAAAGTTTCTCCGACGAACTTGCACGCGGCGCGCGCACACCTAACTGGAATGGATATGAGCAAGCACTCGAAGAAGAACTACATAACCTTTGAGCTCCAAAATTAATATTAGTGGCACACATACAGGAATGGAGATTGTAAACCTGGATCTTGCAATGAACAATTAATCTGTTCTTCTGCATATTTCTCATTGTTTTACTTAAAAATCTCTAAAATACAAACATGGTAACTGTTACATTGATATAATTGTATATATGGAGAACTTCTTGTGTATCACCAAATGTTGTATACTAAGACTTGCTTATAATTATTGTTTGTAATTATCTTGGAGAACCTCAGTTACTGCATAAGGTGAATAACCTTCTCTTCTTCTTCAAGACATGTCCCTGTGGGTGCCCCACTTCAGGTGACTGTAAAGCAGTGCCTTTTAAGATGGTTGAGGCTTCAGAGTAGGAAATAAAGCAGCGGAAAGTATCGCTCGGCCAAGTTGAGTATCTGTTCTAGGGCCTTGCGTGATGGCGTAAAGTTTGGCAAAAGTGTGTTCAGATGCCCAGGTAACAACCTTGCAAATGTCTGTCAATGGGACATTGTTTAGTAATGCTGTGGAAGTGGAGATGGACCTTCTAGAATGCGCTCTGGTGGTTGTTGGAGGCTGAACGACCCTTAGATGATAGCATAGTAGAATACAGCCACATATCCATTTAGAGAATGTGTGGATATGGGAGCTCCCTTGGATCTTTCTGCTATGGATACAAAAAGTTTAGGAGTAGCCTGAAATGGTTTTGTTCTGTCCAGATAAAATGCAAGAGCTCTTCTAACGTCCAGCGTGTGCATGGTCGCCTCGAACGAGTTTGCATGTGGCTTCGGGAAGAAAGTTGGGAGCTGCAGTGGTTTGTTAATATGGAAGGATGAGTGCCGCTTGGAAAAGAATTTGGGATGGGTGCCAATGTAACTTTGTCTTTAAGAAAGATGGTATATGGGGGTTCAGACATAAGTGCCCCTATCTCCCTTACACATCTCGTTGATGTGATGGTAATGAGGAAGGATACTTTCATGGACAGGTGTAAGAAGGAGCAAGTTGCCAAGGGTTCAAATGGTTGACAAATTAGGAGGGTGAGCACAAGATTTAAGTCACAAGGTATAGTAGGTGGCCTCACTTCTGGATAGAGGGCTTGGATGCCTTTTAGGAATCATTTGGTGACAGGGTGAGTGAAGATTGAGGTGTCATCAATCTTTTGACTGAAAGCAGTGATTGCCACTAGGTGGACCTTCAGTGAGCTGACAGAAAGGCCCAACTACTCTGAGTTATAGGAGATAGTCTTGTATCATTGGGAAAGGAGCAGAAGCAGCGTATGCTTGTTTTGTGGTGCACCATATCGTGAATCTCTTCCTCTTGTCTATGTAAGTGGAGCATATGGATAGCTTCCTACTGATTTCTATGCTGCCATGTGGCCCAGAAGTTGTAGGCATTCGTGGGCCGTAGTTCATGGGCTGCTGCACACTGTGGCCATGATTGTTTGTATGAAGTCAAATCTGTCCCATGGGAGGGATGCCTTCGTTGTCGTGGAGTCAAGATAGGCTCTGATGAATACCAGCTGTTGGGTAGGTTCTATTGTTGATTTCCTTGTGCTTATTTATAGGCTGAGGCTATGGAAGCAGTTTACTGGCATTTGCGTGGAGTGAACGGCTTCGAATCGAGTATGAGCCTTGAGGAGACAATCATCCAGGTAAGAGAATAATATAATAACTCCTTTCTTCCTCAGATGCACCGTTGCCACTGCAAGGATCTTGGAAAAGATATGGGGTGCTGTTGACATGCCGAAGGGTAGCACCTTGTATTGACAGTGGTCTGTGCCTAACGTAAATCTGAGAAACCGCCTGTGAGTGGAGTATATCGTCACATGAAAATAGGCATCTTGGAGGTCAAGGATTGAAAACCAGTTCCCCTGTTCCAGCGTTGGTATGATAGTTATTAGAGTGACCGTTGCATCTTTTCGAACTTGTTTAGTCACCTGAGGTCGAGGATGGGTCACCCCCACCCCGCTTTTCTTCTGTGTTAAAAATTAGTGGGAGTAAAACCGCTTTCCCCGTGTTGTTCGGGGACCAACACCACTGCACCCAATTGGAGGAGATGTTCTACTTCTTGGCACAACAAAGTTCGTGAGAGGGGTCCCTGAAGACAGACAGGGTGGAAGCATTGACTACGGCTGTGGTAGTGGATCTGGCTGCAGAGTCGGCAGCATCTAGTCAAGCTTGCAGCATCACGTAGGGGATGGTTTGGCCTTCGGAGACTAATAATTTGAACTGTCTCTTTGCTTCTGGAATGTCTACAAAATTGTTAAACTTAGCGTAGTTTTTGTGGTCATACTTAGCCAGTAGAGCCAAATAATTGGACACTGAGTTGGAGTGTAGAGGAAGCATAGACTTTTCGTACAAAGGGGTCTAGCCTCTTGCTTTCCTTGTCCAAAGGAGTGGATCTGAAATGTTGTTGCTTGCCCTTTTGGTTGGCTGCCTCTACCACCAGCGAATTAGCATTCGGATCCCTTAGGTGGGATGTAGTATTTTCAATCAGCCCTTTTACAGGTAAGTGGAATTGTGGCTGGTGTTTGCAAAACTGTTTTTGCCAGGTTCATGATAGCAGCATTGATGGGCAATGTTATCTTAGAGGAGGAGGAAGTATGTAAGATGTCGGTTAATTAATTCTGAGTTTCTGACACCTCCTCAAGGGCAATCTTAAGTTCATCGGCCACTCTTTTAAACAGGCCCTGAAACTGGGAAAAATCCCCCGCTATTGTCAATAGTGGAGATATTATAGCCTCATCAGGAGAAAAGGAGGAATTCATGGGTGGCAAGGTGTCTGGGGCAGTATCTACTGCCTGCTCTGCCATAGGGTCTTCCTGTATGTCCTCCTCCATTCTATGTGAGGGTGGAGGTGGGGATTTTGATGCTTCCCTATGAGGACTAGGGTGTCTGCTGTGGCATCTTATATATGACCCCCAAGTCTCCAATAAGGCCACTGTCCTGGATAGGACATGGGAGGTCTCAGCCATCGGTGTCGATACCAGGGAGGGATGTTATGGTCATAGGATGATCGAGACCTGGGTGATGCAGTGGTCATGGGTGTTCTGATGGTGGAAGAGTGGCGAGGGGAGAATACCTCTTCAGCATCATCGTTCTCATCACTGGAAAATCACAGTGGAATTTGAGATAGATGCTGATGTGGAGCTAATAGTCTCGGGGAAACATCAGTACCAAAGAGAAGAGACTTGTGGAGTGGATGAGACAAACAAATGCCCGTGGTGCAGGAAAAGACACGGCACTGATGGTGTGAGTGCCGTGGGAAGCAGTGTTATCTGTGCCGTCGGTGCAGAGGGCTGCGTGGGTGCTGATGTCACTGGTGTTGGCATTGTGGTTCCGGAGGTCTTCAGAAGTGGTGCCAAGGCAGAAGCAGTCACCGGTGCCATCTCCGTCAGAGGCTCTGCTAGTGCCGTGGTGGAGGCCGGCAACTTGGAGACATTCACCTTGGTACTGGGGCGGTGGGTGCCAGCAGCGGCCGTCTTATGGAGCAGGTTAGATAAACACCTGTCAGGGATGGTCTAGACAATACTTAGTCCTGCCTTGAGTTCAAGGGACTGGATTAAATGACTTCTCAAGGTCCCCTCCAGTCCTATGAGTCTATGATTTTTAAATGTATTAAAATTTTAGAATCACTTCAAGTTTAGAGGGAAAAGAGCTGTTTTACCACTTTTCAAGCTTTAGAAAAAAGTTATATTTGAACTGATGCAGATAATGTTGAGCTGGAGGTATGTATGTAGATCCCACTGAGTGCCCGGGAAAAGATTTTTCATAATTTCACTGCTTTCTTACTAATCTAAAGAAGACTCTTAAAGGCCCTGCATAAAACTACATCTCTGCCTACATCTTTGTGCTTATTTCCTCTTACTATCCCTCCCACTGCCTACAGTATGCACCTCCTTCCTAACCAGCCACTTTACATTCTTCTCCCACTGCAATCATCACGCCATCTTCCATGCTTTTCCTTACACCTGGAACTGCCTCTTGTTCCCTTTGAAACAAACAGCCTCCCTTTCCTCCTCTTAATCCTTCCTCACTCACACTTTAACTGCAAAACATGCAGAACTCAAACCACCTTAAAACTGCGTGTTACCTGTCTGAACTAGTAATTTAATTTAGATGATGAGTTCTTTGGGGGCATGGACAATGCCTTTTCTTCTGTCTGTACGGTTCCAAAACACGCTATTCACAAACAACTTTTTAAAAAAAGTAAATAAACGTATCAAGGCAAAATGGACAACAGCAGTGCATGACATAAAATAAACTATATTCATTTTTCCACCATACTGCAGTAGCATATTCTGATCATGTAACAGCTCTGTTGTGTACACATGCTGAGTCACTGCTCATCTTGCAGATCCTCTTGAGAAAACTATACAAATTAACACATTTTAAATAATCCAGTTTAACAATGCAGATATTTAGGTCATTAAACAGCAATTGAGACAACGAAAAAGCAGTATTTTATGAGCCACAAAAGCATTTCTACAATGGGAACATTTTGACCCATCCTTCCCTCTCCTTTTTTCCCCCATCATAAAAGAAAAAGTTATCATAGCTATGCACAACATTTCTATTCTGAAAATGTGCAGTTCGTTCATATTCCTTACCCTGCCATGCCTAAGCACTCTTTGTACTCATGATAAACTGATAACACTGCCTTACAACTATGCTGGATAGTTTAGTTGCTTCTCCCACAACTAAGTGAAATGATAAGAAAGGAAGATAATCACCTACACTTGACTTTTCCAACTGTATTTTCTTCATTACCTTCACATTCTTTTGAGCACAATTGTTAGCACCATCAGTCTGGTAACAAACTAGAAAGCAATGATTGCTGGAGCTTCCATAACATAACATGACTCTAAAGACTATCCAGAGATGCTGCCCAGGCCAGGTGTGCAACATCCATTCCTACCACTGCAGACAGAGACTGGAAAATATGACTCCCCTGAGGACATGGGAAAATACAATTCATTAGAAGAGGGATTATTGAACTTAGTGATGCATAATCATGTATGTATTGTAATTGCTATTCACCAAGACTGCAAATATGTTAAATGCAATCATATATATGCAGGAGGCCATGAGCCCCAGAAGCCTTGAAGGGAGTGTGACAAAGTTCCTCCTCTACCTTGGTGAGTCCTGCGCTTATTGGCAGATTTGCCCACCTCACAGATTCACCCTGTGGGTCGGGAAACAGCCCAGAGACCTTCCCCTCTGGTAGAAGCCACAGTCCAGGTCAATTCCTCTTGTGTTTGATCAGGAGTTCGGAGGTTTGGGAAGAACCTGGACCCACCCTCTAACTCCAGGTTCCAGCCCAGGGCCCTGTGGACTGCAGCTGTCTAAAGTGCCTCCTGGTACAGTTGCGCAACAGCTACAACTCCCTGAGCTACTTCCCCATGGCCTCCTCCCAACACCTTCTTTGTCCTCACCATCAGACCTTCATCCTGATGTCTGATAATGCTTGCACTTCTCAGTCCTCCAGCAGTATGCCTACTCACTCTCAGCTTCTTGCACGCCTCTTGCTCCCAGTTTCTTGCACGCACACACTTCCTCTCCTCTAGCTCCCTGGCTGTCTTTGGCCTAACTGGAGTGAGCCCTTTTATAGCATAAGAGGGGCCTTAATTAGAGTCAGGTGCTTAACAGCCTCACCTGACTCTTAGCAGGTTAATTGGAGTCAGGTGTTCTCATTAGCCTGGAGCACCCCCTGCTCTGGTCACTCAGGGAACAGAAAACTGCTTATCCAGTGGCCAGTATATCTCCCTTCTACTACTCTGTTGCTCCCAACTGGCCTGGCTCTATCACAGGAGACATGGATTTAAAAGCCAACCAGATAGATGAACCTCTGATTCCCGCCCAAATGGCACAAAGGCTGACTCTGGATATTCTTAAATCCGAGCTTGTGGACTGGAGGCAGGACAGTTTAGAGGTAATCCTACTCTCCCAGAACCTGAAGATATGAAGTAAGAACTCAGGGCAAAGGTCACTTTACCCTAAAGAGTAAAGCACTGGTCACTGTTTCCCAAACTGGAATCAAGGCAACATATGGCATCCAAGGAAACATAAATTTGCACTAACATCTATGATTAGATCAAAGAATCCAAAACGCAAGCACCCCTTCTTCCAATACTCTAGTCCATGTGATACAACAGGCACCCTTCTCCTACCTACTTAAAGCTTCAGGTGTGTTCATCCACTGGGGACATTTTATTGCGACAAACTGCACATTATTTTAATCTTGATTTTTTTTTTTAATGCAGGACTACAATGAGGAAAATTGGCTTTATAACAGAGAATGGAATGGACAAGGAACAGCTTGGAATCAGGCAGTGACACAGACTACAGCTAGGGTGACCAGATAGCAAGTGTGAAATATTGGGATGGGGGTGGGGGGTAATAGGAGCCCATATAAAAAAAAAAGCTCCGAAATATCGGGACTGTCCCTATAAAATCAGGACATCTGGTCACTCTAACTACAACTAGCATTGAATCATTCAATAGCACAGACCTACCTATTCTAAAGATTAACTATTGAAACTAAATTACTTATTTGTCCCCTGAAACCACATATAATCTACAAACTATAAAAACAGAAAAGAGTAGTACGCAGTGATGGTTCAGCAAAATGCAACCTACGGCAGCAGGAACAGAAGTGAGGGTGGCACCGGGACAGTCCTTTATATAAAATATTCTTGCACCAAATGTGGGTTCACATGAACAAATGTGCACAGTATCAGAGGACACTGCTTTGTTGATGCTTTTGAGGATGTGGCACATCCCAAACCCATCTGAAAAGGGGGGGAACTACAGGGCCAATTCTCAGTGGTAAAACCTGCATTAGGAAAGTGTAACTGATAGAGGATCAACCTACAATTTATCTGCATCAAAGAAAAAAGTGATAACATTGCTCACATAAAAAGTTAACTATTTTATGACATTTTAATACTTTATGAATAAAGCCTGATAAAGTGGGTATTCACCCACGAAAGCTTATGCTCCAATACGTCTGTTAGTCTATAAGATGCCAAAGGACTCTTTGTCACTTTATATTGACATTGTGCAGCTATTTTTTTCATTTCATAGAGATAGTACTATGTGCTGTCACCATCATATGACACACTAAATAAGTATTAGAGAAGCCACTAAACTGAGTACTGTTATCAAGCTTCAAGACAAAACTGATTTCATTATTTTTGAAATGGTCCCACAAGCTTCCTGTGTTAATCTGAGATAATCTTTGCATCTCTGCAGTAAGATTATATATATTTGGTCTTTAATGCAGAAAGCATTGACAGATATAAGTCTTCCCATCAATAAATTCTTTCAGAATAATATCTAATATAATTTGAAAATGCAGGGTGTCTACTGTGCAGGTCCCTTGTCCTGATATTTTCTGATCAATTATTGCATAACCACCTGCAGCATAACCAAAGCAGCTATAAACTTGCAAGATCTCTTAATAACTGGCTGCAATTATTTTAAAGATGATTTATGCCTGATTTACTCTTACACAGCATGTGAGATCATTATAACCTTAGAATATACTTATCTGACCTAACAGCACTTGGAACAAGAGGCACCCTATTTCAGCAATAACTCTCTGATAAAATAACCTGTTATAATTAAACCTATTATTTGACTGTAAAAGGCATCTGCCAAGAGCGTGGATGAATATATGTCGTCATAGGGAAACAAAGTTAATCTAAAGTAACGGCTTTATAAATATTAATGAATTTTAAACCATAAATCAGTATCCTTTAGATTGTTACTCTAGATGTTAAAAGTTTTCATAGTGTGTTTCAAGTTAAAAATGTCTAGTTAATATTTAAATAAAGTTTGAGGAATGTTCTATATACCAACAAGGAACAATGATTTTTGATCAGTGCAAATAAGGAAATCAACTGGTCTAAGTGAATTCTAAGGTCATATTATTGTTCTAGTAGTACTCTGTCTAAAACATCGTATCAATTTAAATAGTAAGCTACGATCTGTAACTTTTATTTCCCCAAACAAAACCACAACTCTCATAAACCAATTGAAATTAAGTCCACTGAATCCTTTAGCATCAACAAATTTAGCATACCCTTTTAGCATACTGCATTGACGACAGTGGAATAACTATGAAGAAATCAGGCCCACAGCTTTGTGAAGTAAAACACAAGACAACTGACTTTATCTTCCATCCTTTTAAATACCAGGTTCTTCAAAACCTTCCTCATGCAAGTAATCCTTACTCATGCAAGTAGTTGCACTGAGGTCAGAGGAACTGATAATGTCAGTAAGGATTACTCTCACGAATACTGTTTTGCAGCATTAGGGCCTTAGCATGCTCAGTGTACAGCCTGTGATAAGGCAGTGATATGGCTCATCTTGTTGCTCCATTAAAACTAATAGGCCCACTTTCAGAAGTCTTGGCCCAAGCTCTGCCTCTTGTTTAACATACATGCCCTTATTTTATCCTAATGAAATTAATATTTACAAATGAGGAATTTGTATATGTGCATAGACAATTTTGATGTAAATATGTTTCCTGCTGAACTAACAGGACTAATGTCTGCAGCACCATCCAAACAAGTCACATTATGTGCAATAGAACTTACGCTATGAAATGGTGTAACATTTACCTGAACAGACTGCCACCTACTTTATAACATCAAAGATGCTACAGCTTGACAAAATAAATTTAAATGAAAATATTTCACCTCAGTTTACGTTCTGAAAGGAATGCAACAGATGACCAAGTCAGCCTTAAAGTTACAATTCCATGGCTGGTAAAGATTTAAGAGTGGGATATCAGATCTTTTGCAAACTCATTTATGATTCTCTGCCTATCTTGTTTTTTCTTAGGGAACATTATACTTATTTTTCTTGAAATGGAAGGGGACAAGAAAATGCAATATGTGCAAATACTGTAGCGCTTAAATCCTTTTGTAGTGAATTTAGCATTTGTGAAGGCACAAGAGTAATAGACATGAAGGCCAACATCTTTTACGTATTCATAGAGCAGCCACTGCATACCATAGGTAGCAGCACTGCAAATTGCCAAACAGCATACCTTAACTTGACATAGAAGGAACACTTCTACCAATAAGAGAGAGCTTCAAGAAAGGGGCCAGTTAGTACCAACTGCAGTGGTATTTCTGTGAGGCTGAAATTCTCCATTAGACTCTAGATGAAGATTATCAATTCAGTTCCAATACAGCAGGCCATTAAATAGCTATCAGATGGAAATCACTTTCGGTCACAGTCAAACTTTTTTATTATCTGGTTCACAATGGCAGAAAGGTAAATTCTCCAAAGTGAAAACAGATATTCCAAATGTCACAGAAACTTTCCTTTCATTGGAGCACTGTCCAGGAGGAAGACAAACCAATGTGTGCCAGCCCATAGACACAACCTGACCTATAACTAAAAATACCCTATCTATTTCATAGAGCCCTCCCTTCCTCCTTAATAAATTAAAACATTGGGAAGCTTGAAACTGAAATCTATCTCCTGATCCAAACAGCATTTCTTGCAACACATAAAACACTTTGTGATTGACAGGGCTCTTGTGTGTGTCAACTTTTTTTTTTTTTTAAAAAAAGCACTGAAGTATTTGCTTTAAAGAATTACATACTACATGCTGTACATTTGCAAAGAGACCAGTACCGCTAAAGTCTAGGTCAACTATTCTTAATAAAATTCCCTCAAGAAACACTAATAGCAGTCCCTAGCTGCACAGCTGAACATTTATCTAGCATTTAATTCTTAATAAAAAACTTTGTTTTTAAGGAGCAATTTAAGATTTGTTTGTAAATTTTCTTTAATAAAAATTGTTTTCCTTTCTGCTATTTCAACAACATCTGGCCCAAAAGCTAGCCAAATAATTGTATTTAGTTTAATTCCCTTTCAATTAAAAAAAAATCTTAATTGCAGCCAGCTCCTCATCTGCAATTTGCAGCACTAATATCCACCAGCCATTTTGTTTTCAGCATGTAACACTAGCAACCAGCTGTCTCCCCCAGCCTCTCTATTAGCATATCAGATAATTTAGAAAAATCAGCTCAGAAGCAGACTGTACCAGTAATGGCTGATTTTTATCATGGGGAATATATCTGTACATATGCTGCTGCTACCTGATTTTTCCATTTTTTTCTGGTTCTGCTCTACCAGCCTTGACTCAGCAAGATTTCTTATGTTTTCTTTTTAAATCTTCACCACTAATATACCTACAACATTTTCACATATTCACTGTAGCCTCTCAACTGCAATAGAACAAAGGTTGAACTACTGTGGTTTCAAACAGAAGAATGCACTCAGTACATAGTTTCAGAGTATAGCTAACCTTTTAAATATTTTAAATTAAAGGGAAGAAGGCATACATTTGGTTAAGTAATTATAACTGTATTTCACTAGAGCAGCTATCCATGAATAATAAATATGTAAAGGCTAGCATGCATTATTCTCCTTTCTCGAGGGTGTCCCTAATAAGCATTAGACAGAAAACAATTCTCCACCTGTTTTGACTGCAACACCCTGCTGTTTGAATGCCAATTATGTTTTCTCATAGAAAGTGTCCCTGAAGTCCAACATGACATGCTTCTATAGTTAAATTAAGATACTTTTGGGCTGGTGGCCAATGCTTTTTTCAAGTAATCTTCTGTCCTCAGTGTAAAGCTCTTCACCATGTCATATTTCCAAAATTTGAAGAAGCTGTGATTCTCTTTATTCTCATTAAACAAAATGTAAACTTTTCCTCTTAAGGGAGATTTTAAAACCTTTACCTTTGTTTTAAACATATCTGTAAGAAGAAATCATTTATCTAGTATAATCAGCCACCGTAAAGTATGTTAGCATCAACGCTTAATTTGTAAGGAAAGAGATACCAGGGCTCAAACTATTTTTTTACTTCCATAGCTGACGCACGAAGCCCAGAGGTGTCTGGGATATGAACTGCCAAACCTAGACATGCCGGAGCTCAGCCCTGGCACAAAGTAAGCACCAGTTAGAATGTTGTGGTATGTTGCAGTTACGCATTAACAAGCAAATTACAGATCACTTATTGATTACAGAATAACGACTGGGTGGAAGATATAACATTCCAAAGGAAATATCTAACAGCCGCCATTAATGTAACAAAAATATTCACTTCAGAATGTTTCTACTCTTATCATTTCTCCATGCTGATGTGGGAGCACACAGGTTGAATGGTTCTCACTAGTGCTGTACCTTGTAAAAAAGCCAATCAGATTCCTTTGTTTCATCTGCAAAGCTCAGTCAGAGTTATGTAACATTCTAGAGACATGAAGAGGTAGAATATGGTATAGTAGATCCCTTTTGTACTCCCTAGAGTATATACTGAAGCATTCTGTTACTCTTTTTTGGCATCTATAGGTCTCATACATTGTTCTGAATTTCATGTCAGTTATGAGAGAGTGGCATCTGTGAAGAGCAATAGGAGGTGATTTAGGCATAAGAGGAAAATGGGGATGTGCACCTTCTTCCCAGAAAATGTTACAAAACATATTAAGTATGAAGTACACAGTACTATTACATCAAGACCGATGTTCCTTGTGCCTTGAGCTACATTTTTCTGGTGTAATAAAGAGGGGGTGGGGATTGTGCATGTACTATGAAAGCACAAAACAGAAGAGTGCATTAATAAACAAATGAAACAAACAGAAAAATGGAAGTGAAATGTTAAAATGCTATGCTTAACCCTTAAAATAAAATAAACAAACATAATTTTATCCCTTAAAATACAGTATTTCAACTGCCTGGTTAGATACTATTTTCTCACCCAACAAAAACAGGATTTTCATTACAAAGTCATATCATAATTGAATTTCTAAAAACATACAAGCACACACATGCCCAAAGAGCTAAGCAACAACAACATAGATGTCTGTGTACTGTATTTACATGCTTAGCTTTTTCTATTTGTTGAAGTGTACACGCATGGTATTCTCCCTTAATTTGAAGACAAGGGGCTCCCTAATTTTAAACACTAACATGTCCTCTTGTCCTCTATCCTCCCTCCCCCATGATAATGCACCACTGCTGAAAATGTTACTCTGTGAATGATTTTTCTGATGGGAGCGGGAGGGGGAACTACACTATTAACGTATTTCAGCCCAAACTGTCAAATCCGCACCCAGCTGTAGCTGGTGAATCCAGCCCCTTCTCTACACTCTAAAATCAGCAGCATCCCATGACCAAAGCTTGTGAATCAGCAGTATGTTAACACATGTATTTCAGACATCAAAAACTAAAGAGAAATCTAGATATATTTTTAAAAACTGAAAAGTGATAAATCTCCAGCAATATAATAATGAGATTATAATGTATAATTAGGAGATCTACTCTGATCAGATTGTATTGAAACTACAATTTTTGTTGCTATTATGTTTTTCTCATTAACATTATTCTGATTGACTTAACTGTCTATGCTTTTATACAGGCTTAAAAATAAGAAAGATATAAATGAAGATCATAATGTAAGAGAGGTTTTTTTTAAATGTTCGCATTTGTGTCCTTGGTTTCTTAATGAGACTTGTCCCAATTCCTTATCGTCTCCCTCATTGTGTGCAATATGGCCGATTGTTACAAAAATTTGACTTTTTAAAAAAGGTAATAATTTAAAGTCTAGTTATTTGCAATGCGAACTTAACAGTGTTTTACAGTCATCAATAAAAGATGAAGTGTCAACTCTAGTGTTCATTCCTCTGATTTTCGGAGTCAGCTCAGAATCCTCTACTAAAGCTCTATAATATCATAAAACAATAACAAAAAGAGAGAAACTGGGAGAAGTTGTGACAGTTAAAAAAAGAAAAAACATACATTTGCTTACAAATTATTCAGATGACACATCCATAGTATTAAAATAAAAATAAATGTTTCTTTAAAAATGTTATAAATATTTTAATATAGACATGGATGCACATGGACACACACACACATATATATACTGTATATATACTGTATATTTTTAAATCTCCACACACAATCTGTATGTATCCATACATTACATATCACTATACAAATGCCCACAAATGCATTCTGAAACATACAGGAAAACATAATACATCCTGATTTCCATCCACTCCCTTAATCTTGCTAATATAATCTCCTCTCCCACTCAATGTTACAAACTCACCTCTGGATCATGTTGAAGATTATTTTTTTCTAAACCCAGAACACACTGCACCATTTTGTCTGTCTTCTGGACAGCAAGAAACAGGCAGAACAGCAGTGAAGGAGTGTACTGGAGTCAGCAGAGTCAGTGCCTGCCTCATACTGCAGTCTGTATATTGAACGCAATGAAGCCCACAGGTGCCTACGTAAAACACTTCAGCTGCAGAGAGCAACTTAATGCTTCCTCAGCAGCATGTCTGTGCTCTGCTTTCACTTTTCATTAACCTATGGCCTGCTCAAAATGTTCATGCAAGAATCTTGACTTAGGGACAGTTTTCATATTAAGCAGCTTAATATAAACTCCAATTGCTTAAATCCAAGTACATTAAGAAGGCTAGACTCAAATGAAAAATGAGAATTTCAAACAAAATAAATCTTACCATGCAAATAATTCTATGGCATATTAACATTATTCTCTCTCACTTTGCTGGTCTTAATTACTAGCATTTAAAAAAAACAAATTTTAAACAGTTTTTCCATATTTAAGATTTTTAATATTTCATAGATACACACACACGTGCAGTATAAGTAATAATCTGAGTCAGGTGACTGAACAGTTATTTGGTACTTTTGCATATTCTCTATACTAAAGTTCCCTATAGAGCAAGCCATCTCCCTAGGGGAGAACCCAGCACTGTTTGCAATACGCAGACATTCTAATTAGTGAAGGAAAAAACCGAAATTTGGCATACATGACAGCAGCCAATTATAAACAAACCTAACTCCACCCACTTATCATACAAATCCTTCTTTAGCAAAGAAAGGTCACTCAAGCTGTAAGCAGAGAATCAAGGAGGTTCTTTTGCTGTTTTTTTGAAAATTGCAGGAGAAAGTTAACTTACAAATTAATCTAAATATTGTCAGCTCAGTAACTGCCACACTTAGTGCCTCTTCCCACCTTTTAAGAAGTCCCATATTGTTTCTTTTCCACTAGACTACTACTACTTCTCATCTGTTCCCTAAAATATACTCATTAGTAACTTACTGTAATTAACTTGTCTTATGGATATATTTCAACAATTAAAGTCCTGCTAGGAAAAGAAATTAAGTAGAATTCTGATTTTTTCAAACAAGCATTTCTGTGCTTTCTCCAACGCTGCCCCACATTTTTGAGAGGCTCTTCTCATAAATATCAGTAAAGCTATCTCATGGTCCTTCTCTCAATCCATTCTCAAAACTCTCCTGTGCTGTGATGCCTACAAAAAAACTTGACAATCATTAGGCTGACATGTGCACAGACCACTGCCTGTCAAGCTCACAAATGCTGTCTCATTGTTTATTTGTACTCCCCAACCTGTCTCTCTCCATCTGTTGTCGCTTGTCCTACAATTAGACTGTAAGCTGCTTGGGGGAAGAGACTATACTTTTTGTTCTGTTTGTACTGTGCCAAGCACAGTGGGCTTCCAGTCTACAACTAGGGCTCATAAGCACTATGGTAACACAAATAACAATAAATAATGACTTCCAACATCAGACAGGGGAAAAGCCATGGAAATGAGAACAGATGTTAGGTCCCTTCATGCCCAACCCAGTACTCAATCCATTAGATCACAATTTACCTTGCAGCCATATGCTCAGTGTTACATCATAGGCAAGTGAAGGCTGGTGAATCAAACTCACAATTTATACTGGCTACTGACCATCTCCAGACAGGTCAGTAGCAAACAGTTCATGGAATATATTTTGATAGGAAATGTTTTCAGTCCAAATATTTAGATCAGTTCTAATCACTAAAGCACCATAAGCATTTATAAGTCAGACTGTCCTTATAATAAGGCCTGGTCTACACTGGGGACGGGGGGATGATTCTCCTGGGGGATTCACAAAGACAATGGTAACAATTCACTATGGAGGCAGACTGCTACATTCTGCTCTGCCTGAGGGAACAGAGGTTGCCCATGCCTGCCTGCTCAGAAACACCCCAAAGCCCTGCCCCTCCATGCTGAGCATGCTGCAATAACAGGCGGGAGGGACAGAATGTCTCTCTCTCTCTCACACGCACGACCACCCAGCCCACCCACACCCCCCCATGGTGATTTACATCTCTACTGGCTCTTCCAGATGCCCAGACCGACCGACTTGAGCTGCCAGGGAAGGGTGTGTGACCACTCTTGAGGCTTCCCTTTGCTTCCCCGTCAGAAGTAATTTTTCTGCGGGAAAGCAAAGAAAACTGCAGGGGACATGAATTCTGTGTATGCACAGTGACACAGAATTCCCACAGGAGTAAACGATGCTTTGATCTACAAGATTTGAACAAGGCAACTGAGAAAGCATTAGCTGATTCTTACATTTATTTATATTAATTTATAAAAACTATTGTTCCATTAACAGGCACCTATTATGTGTTTTAAGCACACTCAGGATAATAAACTCATAATGACCCAATATAATAGACTGCTCATGACTGCTACAGTGTAACAATAGATGGATAATTTAGCAAGCAAATCAGCTGATGACCAGTTTTTCAATGAACGGGTTGCCAGACTGAAAACTGGCAGATCAAATTAGACAAAGAAAGTTCACAAAGTTCACTGGTAGCCATGTTTAATACCACAGAGATTCACATGTACTCATTCACAACAACAAGTGTTTGAAAAGAAAGTAAACAAAACTTATGCCAGGCTTTAAGACATTGCACAGCCATTGTAGGTGACACACTGATGTCTAGATCTACAATATAAGAACAGGCCACCCTATGTTCCATGCTCCAGAAATCTAGGTAAAAGGAGCTCAAAAATTAAATCCAAAATTGCATTATCAGAGTAACTGAATTGTGGTCACATTCTCTTAATTAAGGATGTCAAGCTGAACTCTACAAAAGTGACCTCAATTACTGATTTTCAGCCACCAGAGAATCCTGATGGGCTAGAAAAAATGTTAAGATGTTAATTTCCTTTGTTAAATTTGTACTGCTAAAAGATCTCTTACAGCAATAAAAATAATCAGAGTACTCAATTACTTCATCACTACGCATATGGTAGCCAAGCCACACTGCTGTATGTCTTTTGGAGGCAAGCATAGGGAAAATCAACACCACCAAAGCTACTATGAATGAAACTGCACCTCCACAAATTACAATACAGTGTTTAAATCCAAGTCAGGAAAGAATGTAATAGCCACTGACAGCTCAAACACATCATGTCTGGAGGGGAAGTGAAGACACGTGAAATAAAAGTTCATTTATTCATGTCCTGTTTACCTGTGACAGACAAGAAAATGACAGAACTAATGGATTCAGCTAAGATCCTTAGCAATTCACATTGATGGAAATTATCATTGATGGTTTGGGGAAAAAACTGCATCTGCTATATGCCACAGAATACTGGTCATTCCCACAAGGAAATACCAGTTAGGGATGATCTGATTTTAATGTGAGAAACCTGCGACAACATGATCACCAAGGCCTGAAATAACAGAGTATTAATTCAGGATTCATGGGAACACAGAAATGTAACTGTAGAGGCAGAGATTTGCGCCTGCCTTGAAGAAAAGGCTCTGTAAAATCCAGTTTCCTCACAGCATCTCACATCAAACTGTAAGCTCGTGATCCTTCATGTCTCACCCAGAGCAAAATACTGGATAATTAAAATTATGTACATGTGGTGGATTACTTCACTTGCTGGGGCTGATTCTTTCCCTTCATCTCATCCCTATATAGTGAGTTGTATAAGAGCTAAACAAAAAAAAGCCATAATCCGCTGGAGAAGGGGAGGGAGGATTCCACTGACACAGAAGCAGCACTGGACTAATGTAAGGCATTGTCTACACTACCATGGTAAGTTGACCTAAGTTACGTTACTCCAGCTATGTGCACAACGTTACTGGAGTCAACATAGCTTAGGTCGACTTACCGCGGTGTCCACTGCGCTGCGTCAACGAGAAACACTCTCCCATCAATTTACCTTACTCTTCTCATTCCAATGGAATACTAGAGTCAACCAGAGAGTGCTTTGCCGTCGATTTAGCGGATCTTCACCAGACCCATTAGATAAACCCCTGCTACATCGATCACAGCAGCTTCGATCTCTGGTAAGTGTAGACATGGCCTGAATATACCTATGCTGCCTCCTCTTTGCAGGTCACAACATACCGGACATGTCACGGGCAGGAGCTGGACTGGGCATGCTCAGAGTGTTCAGTGCCATAGTGATTCTGGGTTACAGTGAAGCCCATAGGCAGCCGGGGGGAGCTATGAGCCCCTCCCACGGTTGCTTTAATTTATGCCAGGGAGATGTCTTGGCCCCTGCAACAGAATCCAGGCAAAAGAAAGATGGCTACCTTTACTTTTGACCCCGTCCTGCATCTGCTGTGCAGTGCCATTCAGGAGGCACAGCTTAGAACTTTTCCCATTATTTTGAACTACAGAGACTGAGAAACACAAACTCTGAAACCTACTGCTAAGCATAAAGGACTCTGCCCAACACAGAATATCAGAAGAGATTGTGTCAGGCAACAGTCCCCAGTAAAATCTGCACAGAGCTACGATTTTGCTTCATGACATCGAGTCCTGTAATCTAAAATCAAATGGGCAAAAAAAAAAAAAAAAAAAAAAAAAAAAAAAAAAAAAAAGAGTATAGATTTAAAATGCCTATTAGTAAAATCAAAGCAGATTGCAGAGAGACTGACATTCATACCTTGCCACTTGGGAGCATAGTATTACAGCAAATGATAGCATAGGATCACCTCCACTACTGAATCATTGTAGTGTTTCATTTTCCTTTTCAAAAATCAGCAGCTGAACCCAAAAATCATCAATGCAGGAAAAGCTTAAGGCTAAACCAGTCCACTAATCCAGACATTACATATACACGGTACCTTTTCTCTAAGAAAAGAGAGCAGACATGCAAAATCAGGATGGTCAGTGGTAGCCTAATATTATTTAGAGACAAGTTACAACACTCTGAAATATTATCTTGTACAGATGGAATAGAGGAATGTTTAGATGTATTCACAGAAATTCGCTAAAATTGCAGGAGGTAAATTTTCATCCATATGGTCGTGCTTACAACTCATGAAGTTCTATTTCCAGCCAATAAGTCGGTTTTGTTTACCAGGAAAGCTCACACCACCTGGGTCAGACCAAAAGAATCCAAAGAGAAACCAGCATGCACAAACACAGACATGTTACTCATGCTGGCCATAGTATAAAGCAATCTTAGACTGCACGTATAAAACATTTGTTATTAAGTTCATATTTAATGTGGTTTGAAATTAAATTGCAATTTTCTGAAATATGTAGTTAGGAAATTTCCAGTCCACAGTAACTGTAAAATTTACATTTACTTTTTCTTCTATAAATTTGTTGTTGGCACCAGATGGCACTCTCACAGATTGTTTAAACAGAACGTGTAAAACTAACATACATAGTTATATCCTGAAAAATACTGTTAGCAGTGATGACATTTTTCTTTTTCTGCATATCCAGTTAAGTCTGCTCAATGCTTAAGTCTCTCTAACTGGAAACATTTCTTAGTTACAGAAATATTGCCTACAGCAAATACCCATCTAAACAAAAATTGTACATAGCGTCAAAAAATTACAATTGACCATATCTCTCTAGAAGCATTTAGTACCTTGCACTCAAACATTTATTTGAAGAAAAATACCCAAACGAAAGAACCATGCCCAGCCATTAAACCAATTTATATTAATCAATATTATGGCACCTTACATCGTTTTTCTAGTAAAAATATATTCATTAAAACATACAGAATTATATGTATAAAAGGTAAGTGGTGACAGACAAGTGGAATGGGTAACAAATGAAACTTTCTAAAAGTACAAGCATTCACTACACATGCAAACCCCATGAAAAACTGGTTCCATCTGATTCCGTCTTTTCTAACCTCTGAAAAGTCTTTTTTAGAAAAGAATAGAGGTCATGACAAGGCATATCTGGCCACAAGATTCTAAACACATATAATGTACCTGACATATCATACACATAAGTATCTCTTTTCTGGTTATGTATAACCTGAATCTTGAGTTCTAGAGGATATTCTGACTACTTAAGTTAAAGAGTTAGAGTTGAAGGCTATGGCATGTCCTGATTGGGCTACCTTCCTCATTCATCTGTGAATTTTTCTGATACGCTCTTGAACTCAGTTTTTTTTAATCACCTAGAACTCTTCAAATCTTAAATTCAGAAAAATCTTGACCACCAGGAAACTTACTGACCTCTGTGTTTAATTAAAACTGGCATTATGCCTTTACAACTGCAGTGGCCATCAAGTTTAAAACAGGTTTCAGAGGGGTAGCTGTGTTAGTCTGTATCAGTGAAAACAATCAGGAGTCCTTGTGGCAACTTAGAGACTAACACATTTATTTGGGCATAAGCTTTCATGGGATATAACCCACTTCATCAGATGCATGGAGTGGAAAATACAGTAAGCAGGTATAAATATACAGCACATGAAAAGATGGGAGTTGCCTTACCAAGTGGAGGATCAGTGCTAACGAGGCCAATTCAATTATTAGCTTGTGCCCAAACAAATGTGTTAGTCTCTAAGGTGCCACAAGGTCTCCTCATTGTTTTTAAGTTTAAAACAGTGATTTATGCTAATGGAATTATAGGAGCCCATTGTAAGAGATTAAACTAATTTCCATCCTTTTTCATACTGGTTTTACAATCATTAAAACAACATGAATCCACATTTTGTATCTAAAAATCCCTTCAGACAGACAGATTTGATCTCCACTAGGAATACTGAAAGGTGGTAAAATTACCAAGCATTAAATCCAATTAAAGGTATTACCTCACCCACCTTGTCTCTCAAGCATTAACAAAGTAGACTGATTACCTTCAACATATCTGTAATTTTTAAGGTCAGTTGGAAGGGGAATGGAAAGAGAGCTAAGAGATATCCATGTAGTTCAATCCATCACATTCTAATTTTGATGAAAAGACCTTAAAACAAAAGTTAGAGAGAAAGTGAAGCTGAAATGCAGGAAACCATTCTAGGAGCTAGTGAAAGGGAAAGACGGCCAGAAGCTGAAGAGAAGAGAACAGGCCAGCAGCAGAGTAGGGAATAAGAGTGGTGTGGAGAAAACTGGACAGGAGCTGGGTGACAAGGCAGTAAGGGCTAGTAACCACGAGCTCACACTCCTTTTCATATCTTGGAATAGAACCCAGAATTTTCAAGTCTTAACACGCCACTGCTGCCTAGCAAATAGCTACGAAGTCCACTGGCAAAGTGTGTGTCTCATCCCTTTCTAGTGTCCGGTCCACACAAGGCTTAGTAGTAGGCTGCTACTGTGTGGTAGAGGTCTGTGCTGCGCGTCTCAAGATTCTAATCTGTTAATGAACCATGTGAGGGGCAACACTGTTCCACATAATAGAAGTATTTTTCCAATCTGCTTTTTAAAAAACCCTATGTTAAAATAATTACTATGTTAAAAGGTTACAAAGTGAGTCAATCAAACATTAGGAATTGCCAGGAATTGTGCAGGAAGAGTGTTAGAATGGCCCTGTGGTTAGAGCATGAGCCTGGGGGCTGGAGAGTCCTGCGCCAGCCTCACGCTGCCTGGGGGGCTGGGGCAGGCCCAGTGATTCCCTTAGAGGGATAAATGTATTAAAAGGGATGTCTTGGGAGAGGTATCAGTGATGGTGGGGGCAGGATTCCCGGTCTTTCAGGTGCCCCCTGTATTAAAGGGAGAGGTATCAGGATTCCCTGTCTTCCAGGGGGCACCAGTTGGGGGTAACAGATAGATCAGTGGTTTGAGCATTGGCCTGCTAAACCCAGGGCTGTAAGTTCAATCCTTGAGGGGGCCGTTTAGGGATCTGGGGCAAAAATCTGTCTGGGGACTGGTCCTGCTTCAAGCAGCAGGTTGGACTAGATGACCTCCTGAGGTCCCTTCAAACCCTGACATTCTATGATTCATTCAGCCCACTTGTGAGTCTTTAAATTACATGATCACATTCTATGTATATGCAAGCCATTTACTGATCATAACATGGCTTTTCAAAGCATATTATGTTATTTTATATATGAAGTGTCATATTTGTAGAGCCCTAGCTGATTGTTAAAAAATAGTTGTGCTAAAGGCATATTAGAAAGCCCTAGTAAACTCTCTCAGATGAAAGGAAAATAGACATGCCATGGTCTTTAATTGTAACTCTTGCAGCTCATCCAGCCAGCAAATAATTAACTTTGAAGAAAGATGAACAATTCTCTTTTTCACACTTAGGGAACCTGTAGGCTGATGTTAGAATCCACAGTAATGCTTGTCTTTTTTTGAGGAAGCCGTAACCATGGAATCCACTCCAGGGGAGAAGAGTCACGTGCTCCTAAAGTCTTGTGGGAGCATATATTGTCCTTGAGCAGATTTAGGGGAAAACAAAGACAAAAAACAACACACAAAAATGACCTCAGGAGAGACGGTCTCATTGATTGTTAGAAGGTGGGGGATGCACTTGGAAGGAATACCACAAAAAAACCCTTACCCCAGGAAGTATTCCTAATTCACTTGAGACAGCCTGGCAGGTGTGCATAGGGTGCCTCTCAGATTCAGAGTCACGGGACTTACCTCCCTCTTCTGAGCTGTAGACCATCAGACAGGTCACAAAAACTCAAGAGGGCAAGGGTAGAAGCAGTGACTGAAAGATCTTTTTACTAAGAGGAAGATTTGTATTCACTCCAAATAAATGTCTGGAAACAGAGGAAGGAGACTCAAAGGTTAAATCTCCTGGTAAGAGTTAGCAGGCAGGATGAATTTACTGATCCACTGAAGCATCATGGGAAAAAGGGTATGGGTTGATAGTTAAGAATCTTTACCTCATGAAATTCTTGAAGTATCTCTTCCTCTGAGAGACAAACTATTTTCTGGAGAACCTCCTTTAATATGGGTGAGCTTTGCTCTACTTTGGGTAGGTGAAACATGCTGGTTTTGTCTTTTGCATCCCCAGTAATAATCACCTCAGTCTTGAATGCCTCACTAAGAGATGCAGTGTTTCGCTGCTGCTTTGGAAAAGACTCTACCCTTGCAGGAGGGCTTCTCTCCCACTTAAAGGTTTTGTATATCACAGATTCTGAAAGAGCTTCAGCCACTGCTTTGCTACACTGAGTTAGTGGAGGTTTCTGTCAGTGAGAACAGAAGAAAATCCTACAGGCCCCATGGAAAAGTATTACTGTGCAAGGTACAGTTCAGGTGGTGGTTTCTGTTTCTTTCTTTTTCTCTTTTTTCTTTTTCATTAGCCTCCTCTGGTCAAGAGACAAATGGTGCCAGCCAGAGCCACAAGGGCCATTTTCCTGCATGTTGTTGAGTGAGGCAGGAATCTAAAGGCAGGAGCAAAGGAGATAGAAAATCCTGGATACTGATTGCTCTTCATCGTGCCTATCAGAGCAGTAATGAGGATGGCCTTGTTCCAAACCAAGACCCAATAACCTAAGTAAGAACAAATTTCGAAGCTCAGCAGCAACTATGTACACTATGCCTGGGTCCCAGTGCCAAAAAATCCTACCAAAAGTCAGCCAAAATCAAAGGGAATCCAAAAAACATGCCTAAATCTCAGTAATCCAGTTCTTGCCCTTTTCTACCAGACTGCATCACTCTCAAAGTGACTACATAAGAAAACAAAAGGCCTTCAGCTAAAAATGTCTAATTTGGAAGGTACACTTGAGACTATTTACACAAAAATAAAATCCTGAATGGTCATGAAACCAAGGTGTGGCAGCAACCTAAAGGAGTAGCAAAGCATTTGTAGTGAGTGGAAGGGATTTCAATCAGTATTTGCTAAATATAGTGCAGGATCAGACAAGTAGATAGAAATGACAGAAGACACAAGTCTATACCAATACCCATCGGATGGTTACTGCAATGAAAAATTCTTCAACTGTCTTAAAGCAACAGAGTCCCCCCATATAACATTTTGAAATTCAAGATGAGACGTTAAATATTACAGGTAACATTTTCAAAAATGCCCAAGTTACTTAGAAACCTAAATGCCATTTAAAGTCAACAGGATTTATGAGCCTAATCCACTTAGATGCTTTTGAAAATTTTCTCTCTCAAAACTCCTGCCAACGGGACATCTCTCAAACAAAACAGTAAATACAATTATTGCTACAACAGCAGATAGGAGAAACAGAATTTTAGCAGAAGAGAAATGTCCTGGATTTTAGCCCATGCTAACACTCCCACAGCAGAGACTTGCTAGATAGGAGAAGAGCATTCAGAGATCAAACGACAGTTGCAGTTCTGAACCCTTCTAAAGTAAAAGTAAAGCTCACATTTTTGAGAACTCAAAATTGGCTAGATAACGTTAACTAAAATTATTCAAAAGCTTCCAAGGAATAACATTTGCAGGTGTAAAAACTGGAGTTCAGCTAAGAGTTCTATTGTTAGGTTCTTATAATGCACCCATTACCTTCAGGGCCGATGAGGAGGGGGAAGCCAGTACAAATTACCAGGGCCTGGTGGTCCGGAACGAAGCCTGAGGTCTGGCTTCCCCGGCTCTGTTTAGCTGGTCCACCCTTGCTGGGGGGCCCAAAAAAACTTTTTCACTGGAGCCCGAACCTGCTCTCGGCGGCCCTGATTACCTTGGTGTCTTAGTGCCACACAAATTTAATAAGCTGAATGCAACACTCTCTCTCTCTCTCTCTACCCTTCCTCTATTCTGTAGGACTAAGGTTATTTGCCTCTTTTAAAATATGTGATGTATTTGTATTAAATGTTGATGAGGTGACTGAAGGTAGACTATTCCAAAGAACTGAACTTTTTTATATAGTTCCCTTGGTAGACATTGTTAGCCCCAAGTTCTATTTGCATGTCTTGGTGTTTAACTGTTTAGCCATGGAGCTTTTAGATACCTGGAATAAAGCCTACAATGATAGTGGTATTCTTACGACATTACTCAAAGTGGCGCAGCTCGGTCATTTTATCCTTTCAAAGACCTTGAATAATTGGTATAACATTAGCTCTACTTAATACATTTATTTGACCAACTAACCACTTTACAAGGAAGTGCTTTCTCCTCTCACCTCCTCTCACATACGTTTTCCCCTTCTTCCCACCCCCAATGCTTCATTAGAGCCTAGTTAAACCTTCTATTACAAAGATTTGTCTGATATAAACATGCCCCTTCAAAGGTAGATACCCCAATATACTCTTAAAGCATCCTCAATTATTTCTCTCTTAAGTCCCATGTGCTGTGTGCTATTTTTCACACTATTAGAAATTTAGAGCTAAACCTCAACGTGGTGCTGATTCATCATTTTCACCTAACAAGTATACTGTGATTTCTAACTCTGAAAGGCATTTGCAAAAATGCTGGTTCTAATGCTAATGAAAGTGTGCAATATCTTTGATGTTAAACCTCCATTAAAAATAATTTCATAATAAGGGCTTCTCTTTTAACTGATCACAGAAAATACTGACCCTGACTTTGTTTCTCACCAAACCTGAGGATGAGTTTCATTATACATATTTCATTTCACTCATGTGGAACTATGGGCCTGATCCAAAGCCTACTGAAGTCAATGGGAACATTTCCATTTATTTCAGAGGGATTTGGATCAGGCTCTATGGGCTTGATCCTGCAAAGAACTAAGCACTCTGGTCCTAATCAAGCAAAGCATTTAAGCATGTACTTAACTTAAAGAACATGAGTAGTCACACACACTTAGGTCAGGACCTAAAATTTTACCCTTGCCTCAGAGTTTCTTAATCTCCTACCTCTAAAGCTTGCCCTGTGGTTCTCTCACACGATTCTTGCCACAACCCCTCTCAGGATCCTTCCCTGCCTTCTCCTCTGATGGGATAGCATTACCATCCCCTTACTCTCACATGGGGTCACTGGTAAGACTCCCAAAGAAGATGCAGAAACAGAGGCTCCTCAACCAGGTCCCTCTCCACACTGGGGAAGAGGACGTGCTTTCAATATACTGTTTTCTGCTTGCCAGCAGGTTCCTGTTATCGTCTATAATCACACGATTCCTGGGACCTGTGAGCCCCAGAACACCTGTTTGCTTGACTAAGGTTGTGCCAAGCTGTAAGCGTGCCTCTAAAGGTCCAACACATTCTGTAACAGCAGTTAATCTTTAAGCTTTATAATATAACCTGTTCGCAGTATTCAAATAATTAGACAGAAAGAGGGGGAAAAAACTAACATACTATGCAGGAACAAGTAATCCACAATACTCTTGTAGAGAAGATTTTTGGTTTAACCATTCTAGACAGTGTCCCTTTAACAGCAAGTCAAAAGGAACTAAACAATAGGAGGAATATGCTTGAAACTTGGCACACAAAATCCTTTGCAGCACTATTCAGAATCACACGCAAAAGAGTAAAAAGTCATGGTGGGAGGCCACTAAGCAAAAAGTTTGGAATAATAAATATTAGACTTCACAGCACATTTTGTTTCTCCCATGGAAATATATGTGATTTCTTCCATCTTGTCCCCTTTTCATGGAACATCCTTTCCGAACTAATTGACAAAGCACTACCCATCTACTCAAGACTCCTTTTTAGTGTGTTGCTTCCAAGAAAGTCAGCCAATACAAGCATAAGAATGGCCGTACTGGCTCAGACCAATCGTCCAGCTAGCCCAGTATCCTGCCTTCCAACAGTGGCAAGTGCCAGATTTTACAGAGGGAATAAACAAAACATGGGCTTCTAGCAGTCAGAGATTTAGGGATACCCACAGCATGGAGTTTGAGGCCCTGACCATCTTGGTTAATAGCCATTGATGGGCCTATCCTCCATGAACTCATCCAACTCTTTTTTTGAACCCAGTTACACTTTTGGCCTTCACAGTGTCTCCTGGCAACAAGTTCCACAGGTTGATAGTGCATTGTGTGAAATAGTACTACTTATGTTTGTTTCAAACCTGTCGCCTATTAATTTCATTGGGTGAACCCTAGTTCTTGTGTTATGTGGAGGGATAAATAACACTTCCCAATTCACTTTCTCCACACATTCATGATTTTATAAATCTCTACCATAAACCCTCTTAGTCGTCTCTTTCCTAAGCTGCACAGTCCCAGTCTTTTCAATCTCTCCTCATATGGAAGCTGTTCCATAACCCCCATCATTTTTATTGCCTTCTCTACACTTTTTTCAATTCAAACGTTATCTTTTTTGAGATGGGGCAACCAGAACTCCATGCAATACTCAAGGTGTGGGCATACTGTGGATTTATACAGTGGCATTATATTTTCTGTCTTGTTTTCTATCCCCTTCCCAATGGTTTATAACTTTCTGTTAAGTTTATCGACTGCCACTGCACACTAAGCAGATGTTTTCATAGAACTGTCAAGGATGCCTCCAAAAATCTCTTTTCTGAGTGGTTACAGTTAATTTTGTCACCATCATTTTGTATGTATACGAGTGACTATATTTTCCCATGTGTACTATTCTGCATTTATCAACATGGAATCTCATCTGCCATTTTCTTGCCCAGTCACCCAGTTTAGTGAGATCTCTTTGTAACTCTTCCAAGCCAGTTTTGTGCTTAACTATCTTGACTAATTTTGTATCATCTGCCAACTTCGCCACCTCACTGTTTACCCCCTTTTCCAGATTATTTATGAGTACGTTGAACAGAACTGGTCTCACTACAGATCCTTGGCAGACCCCACTATTTACCTCTATGTAAAAACTATTTATTCCTATCCTTTGTTTCCTATCTTTTAATCAGGAAATTACTGACCTACGAGAAGAGCTTCCCTTTTATCCGATGACTGCTTAGTTTCCTTAACAGCCTTTGATGAAGGACCTTTTCAAAGGCTTTCTGAAAGTCCAAGTACACTGTATCAACTGGATCGTCCTTGTCCACATCCTTTTTGACATCCTCTAAAGAATTCTAAGAGATTGCTGGGGCATAATTTCCATTTACAACACCCATGTTGACTCTTCCCCAACATATCGTGTTCATCTATGTATCTAATAATTCTGTTCTTCACTATTCTATTTTTTTACAACCAGTTTGTCTGTACTGAAATTAGGCTTACAGGATCACCTCTGGAGCCTTTTTTAAAAAAATCAGCATTACATTAACTATCCTCAAGTCATCTGATATAGAGGCTGATGTAAGCACTAGGACCAGATGGTTTCACCCAAGAGTTCTGCAATTTCTTGTTTGAGTTCATTCAGAACTCTTGGGTGAAACCATCTGGTCCTAGTGATTTATTATTGTATAATTTATCAGTGCTTTCCAAAACCTCTTCTACTGACACCTCAATCTGGGACAGTGCCTCAGATTTGTCACCTAAAAGATGGGCTCAGGCTTGGGAATCTCCCTCACATCCTCTGCAGTGAAGACTGATGCAAAGAACTCATTTAGCTTCTCCGCAAACGCCTTATCTCCCGTATGTGCTTCTTTAGCACCTCGATTGTCCAGTGGCCCTGCTTCCTGCCCGTGATGAACTTTAAAAAAATTTGCTATTCATTTTTGTATCTTTTGCTAATTGCTCTTCAGATTCTTTTTGTGGCCTGTCTAATTATATTTTTACACTCGACTTATCAGAGTTTATGCTCCTTTCTATTTTCCTCAGTAGGATTTGACTGCCAGTTTCTAAAGGATGCCTTTTAATTTCCATTTAACTAGCCTCCTCATTTTTGTGTAGTTCCCCTTGTTGAAGTTTAATGCTACCGTGATGGGCTTCTTTGGTATGTTCCCCCATAAGGATGTTAAAAGTAATTACATTATGGTTGCTGTTACTGAGGGGTTCAGATATATTCACCTCTTGGGCCAGGACTAAGCCAAGAATTGGATCTCCACTTGGTAGCTCCAGGACAAGCTGTTCCAAGAAGCAGTCTTTAATGGTGTCCACAAACCCTCCTCTACTACACACATTCTTGATCAGAGACCAAGAATTAGCTTTATTTTCTGACTTTAAACACTGAGAAGATTCTTTCTGTAGCTCTTTACACATTTTTAACATTTAACAGTACATTTTCAAAATTCAATAGAAAAATGTCCTATTGGATTATGGGTTTCCTGATGAAGACAAGGAACATTCATTTCTATTTTAAAATATTATTTTAAAATAATCTTAACTTTTTGTTTCCTCATATTGCTGCAGTTTCCATATTACGGTATATCAAATTGGAGGGGGTCTTTGAATGGGAAGCAGCTGGCAGCAGAGTATTTTCGACAAGAGGTATTTGGCTTTGGAATTCACTTCCCTCTTCGGTCCTTCAGGGCTGCAACTTGGGGACCTTGAGGCCACTATGTAAACTTCATCTGTTCTCCTAAGCTTTTTTCTGAAGAGGAGGGGTTATCTGGAAGTTGTGTGGGATGATAGGGTTGAGTTTATTTTCAGCGAGCTTTGGTGGAGTTTAGTCTGTCTGGGTTGGGAATACTTTTTTAGGGTACTGGATGTTTCATGTGGTTTCACATGTTTATAATTGTTTTACTTTTAAACTGCATTACCTTCCAGAAGCTCCTATTAAAATCAGGACTTCATCGTGCAAAGAGCTTTACAAATACAGGCTGAGAAACAGTACCTTCCCAAGGAACGTCATTTGTGATTTTTAACATTTATACTACATATACAGAGAACATGCATGCAAGAATGGAAATAAATGTGACTAAATTAAATGTGACTTACTTCTAGTATTGCTAAATGACATATAAAAATTTAGACTGAGACTTACTTTAAATCAAAATATTGTACTATTATTTCCAAAATCACCTCATTAATAAGTGACTTGTTCCAAAACCATCATTAGCTCTTGCTCCGTGCTATGCTGATGTACTTGCATGAGTTTGGAATATACAGATAATACGGTGTCATAGTTCAGGACAACTGCACCTGTATTCCCCCACTATGGTCAAGCAAGGCTTCCGACTCCTCAATCATTGAATCTCTTGGGTGGAAACACGTTTCTCTCTCTCTCCTGACTGCGGTATTTCCAGACTGCAGAGTCCCTTGACTATACTGTGACATCCCAAGCAAAAGACAGACAGCCTAAACAGGGCTGCTTTACTTCTCTACTCAGAGACAGTGGACAGTTTAATCGCATACAGTTAAAATTAACCAGAATTCTTTCGAAGCCAGCACTTTTATTCTTAATGTAAGAAGAGCATTACAGAGAAAATGTATTAAAAACAGTGAAAGAATTTACATACATACTAATAAGCTTACCAGAGAACACCCCCTGACTCCAACAAGGGCTGTAGTTGGTGATAAGTCCTTCAAACCTTGCGCAGGGGGGTTTCCTATGGTCACAAGCTCAACGGAGTTTCACCTCAGCAGATTCATGGCTCCGAGGGTATGGCTACACTCGAAACTTCAAAGTGCGGCCGCAGGAGCGCTGCCGCAGGAGCGCTGCCGCAGCAGCGCTTTGAAGTGTGATAGTAGTCGCAGAGAGCTCTCCCAGCG
Source organism: Chelonoidis abingdonii (assembly GCF_003597395.2). Lineage (NCBI taxonomy): Eukaryota > Metazoa > Chordata > Testudines > Testudinidae > Chelonoidis > Chelonoidis abingdonii. The sequence goes on from NC_133789.1 coordinate 9,536,721, forward strand.
CTGCACGTACTCCACATCCTCATGGGGTTTAGCTTGCAGCACTGGGAGCCGCGCTTCCAGCACTGCAGCACTGTTTACACTGACACTTTACAGCGCTGTATCTTGCAACGCTCAGGGGGATGTTTTTTTCACACCCCTGAGCAAGAAGGTTGCAGCGCTGTAAAGTGCCAGTGTAGCTGTGGCTTTAGAGTCACTCTTTTAATCCATCTGAATCTTTGAAGCCACCATGACTAGGAAATAACCATACAGTGGGTTTCTGCCCAAGCCACAGCTTCAAAGGGATGGATCCAGAAGTGGGTCATTTGCGTTCTCCTCCTTCCAAGTATTTCCTGGGAATCTCCCTACTTAGTTGACCGAGCTCAATGTTTCAACAAGATTTTTAAAGTGCATAACACATGATAGGATTTACATTAGCCATGCCTTCTCCTTACAGAAGTTATATACAACCCCACAATAACACAAAACATTTTCACTTTTAATACAATGAACTCCTAAAATACTTAATTCACCAAGGTTTAACTAAGATATTACAGGATATTGTCATATCTGTCACAGATGGGACTTTCATTTTTTCTTTGTATTTAAAATACATTGTATTGGTTTCTAAAAGGTTTAATAAATGTTTGCTGTCCCAGGCACATTATCTGTGAGAATTTATTTGAAACCAAACTTTGGAAAACTGTACAATATTAACAATAAAGAACCCTGAGTGTGACCACATCAAGATCGCAAAAATATTAGGCACCAGTGATCCATGTCAGTTGTGTATATTGTATTAAAAAAGAAAAAGTGCTAAATCTTAAGTTAATAATGTATTGAGTAGCCCATACCTCTCCTGGTATTTGGTGCATTCAATCAATCATTAAATTTACATGCTTACTCTTAGCAACAGTGACTCATTCACATGAATGTTAGAATAGATTCACATATTTCCATGAATGTCTTCTCAGTTATAGCTCATGACACAAAATCTAAAAGTCATTACTAAACTTACCTGCAAACATATGTAAATTAAAACAAATACAAAGAAGCTGAATTTGATAATCAAATCCTTAAACAAGTCCTCGATGAAACACACATTAATGTTTTACAGAAATCTCTGAGAGAATCCAGTACTTTACCTCTTGCACATGGAATTCATCCATAAAGTTTTTTTTTTATCATCAAACAAGTAAAATTCAGGAGCACTTTCTTTATCTTCTTATGTTATTTTGTTGTTTCCGCGACTAACAGTGCTGCTTGGGCCTCCCTTTCTGTTGTCAACGTAATGTTATTCAAAGCACATGCCAATGCAAATGCAACAGCATCAGCAGTAGAATGAGCCAGAAAGATGGCTAGTACCTAGCCAAACAGAGTCCTTAAACTAGTCTCTTTCCCCTTTCTGGCTTCTCCTTTTCAAAGCTCTAAAGAGCTTCCATTCACAGGAGATTAATAGGGCTCTCTGGCCCTGAGCTATTACGTTATTCATCCTCTCTGTTGTAAAAGTTGGATAAAGTCCAGCAGCTTGGATTTCTATCATGCATAGTATCCAATAAAGAGACATTTGGAATAAAAACTGTGATAAATCATCACTGTTGCCAACTGTAGCTACAAAATACTAACAGACACAGTCTCTTTTTTTAAATTAAAAGCTCATATTAACCTTTTCTAAACTGCTATTCTTTGCAAAACTTTCTGTCAAAAACCAACTGCGAACATTTTGTAGAATAGATATGGATTTATTAGTCTATGAGTGTATTAATAGCTGTCATTCATCATCTAGAAGAGAATAAGATGCCCCTTCTATTTTCTCATATTATCAGAGCCTGATCTAACTCTCAACGTCAACAGAAAAACAGCCACTGACTTCAACGTGAGCTAGAATGACGACCAGATTTTCGAAGATATTTAGCCATCTAAAGATGCAGATAAACACTTAGTGGGATTTTCAAAAGTGCCTAAGCAGGTTAGGAGTCTGAGTCCCATTTGGTGCTTAAGCACTTTTGGAAATTTCACTAGGCACTTATCTGCATCTTTAAGTGCCTAAACACATTTCCAGATCTGTCCCTGAGTCCTCAATGTTTATTTGTCACAAGTGATTGTGCCCACTTGATTAACGAATAACATGAAAAGTTACTTTTTAAATCAGTTTTACCTTTTAACTGTAGTTATTACAATACTTCATAAATGTGGAAAATTGTGACATTCTAATAATAGTATCATTGAATATTAGGGTTGGAAGAGACCTCAGGAGGTCATCTAGTCCAATCCCCTGCTCAAAGCAGGACCAACCCCAACTAAATCATCCCAGCCAGAGCTTTGTCAAGCCGGGACTTAAAAACCTCTAAGGAGGGAGATTCCACCATCTCCCTAGGGAACCCATTCCGGTGCTTCACCACCCTCCTAGTGAAATAGTGTTTCCTAATATCCAACCTAGACCTCCCCCACTGCAACTTGAAGGAGACCATTGCTTCTTGTTCTGATCATCTGCCCACCTCTGGCAAACAGCCTAGCTGTGTCTCTTTGGAACCCCGTTTTTCAGGTAGTTTGAAGGCTGCTAAATCAAATCCCCCTCACTCTTCTCTTCTGCAAGACTAAATAACCCCAGTTCACTAGGCCTCTCCTCGTAAGTCGTGTTGCCCACCCAGCCCCCTAATCAATTTCGTTTGCCATCTGCTGGACTCTCTCGCAATTTGTCCGCATACCTTCTGTAGTCGGGGACATAAACTGGATGCAACTACTCCAGGTGTGGCCTCACCAGTGCCAAAAATAGAGGTGAATATCACTTCCCTCATCTGCTGGCAATGCTCTACTATACAGCCCAATAGTCCACATTAGCCTTACTTGACAACAAGGCGCCACTGCTGACTCATTGCCTATCCAGCTTATCCTCTCATCCACTGTAATCTCCCAGGCCCTTTTTTCTGCAGAACTGCTGCTAGGCCAGTTGGTTTTCCCCCAGCCTGTAGCGAGTTAGGGTGTACACCAGATAGTCCAATGTTGAAAAATCGGGACACGAGGTGACGGGTATCAGGAATCCTATATAGAAAGAGACCCAAAAACAAGGACTGTTCCTATAAAATCAAAAAAAGAACAGGAGTACTTGTGGCAACCTTATTTATTTGAGAATATTTATTTGAAGAATAAGCCTTTAGTGTTCTACAGCCAACTTCAACTGGATTGCATAGAATAGAAATGTATAGTAAGGAGATTTATATATACACAGACAGAGAATATGAAAAAGCGGGATTGCCCCTACCAACTCTAAGTGGCTAATTAATTAAAGATGAGAAATTACAGGCAGGAAAAACTTCATGTAAGTGATAATCATAAAGAATTCAAGGTTGGAAGGGACCCCAGGAGAATCAATCTAGACAACCCCTGCCAAAGCAGGACCAATCCCAGACGAGATTTTTGCTGAGATCTCAAAATGGCCCCCTGCAAGGATTAAACTTCACAAATCCTGGGTATTAGAGAGGAGCAATGCTTAAAGGCACTTGAGCTATTTCTCCTGACAAGAAGTGTGAGGATATTTAACATGGGGTAATAGATTCAATGTGTGTATGCTCGCCATTCCATCTTCCTAGTCAAGCCTAAATTGATGTATCTGGTTTTGCATATTAATTTAAGAGTTAGCCAGTTTCTTGTTGGAGAGTCTGTTTTTTGAAGCTTTCTGTTGCAACAGAGTTGCCACCTGTTTCTAAGGTCTGTTACTGAGTATCAAGGGACCAGAGAGGTTTGAGTGTTCTCCTACTGTTTTGAATGTTATGTATTCCTGAATGGGTCAGATTGTCCATTTATTCTTTTTGCATAGAGACTGTCCAGTCTGGCATGTACATGACAGAGGGCATTGCTGGCAATGATGGCATTATCCATTGGTAGATGCGGCACGTTGAACAATGCCGTCGAATGGCGTTGGCTGAAAAATGTGATTAGTGTATGATGATGTCAAGCTTGATTAAGATATGTAGATCAGAGTTGGGCATCGGGCTGTTGTGGCAAGGATAGTTCTGGGTTAGTGTTTTGTTCTGTGGTGTGTGGTTGCTGGTGAGTATTTGCTTCAGGTTGGGGGGCTGTCTGTAAGCGAGGACAGATCTGTCTCCCAAGATCTGTGAGAGTGAGGGATCATCTTTCAGGGTAGGTTGTAGATCTTTGATGATACGCTGAAGAGGTTTTAGCTGGGGGCTTAAGGTGACAGCTAGTGGTGTTCTGTTATTTTCTTTGTTGGGCCGGTCCTGTAGTAGGTGACTTCTGGGTACTCTTCTGGCTCTGTCAGTCTGTTTTTTCACTTCAGCAGGTGGGTATTGCAGTTTTAAGAATGCTTGATAGAGATCTTGTAGGTGCCTGTCTCTGTCTGAGGGATTGGAGCAAATGCAGTTGCATCTTAGAGCTTGGCTGTAGACAATGGATCGTGTGGTGTGTCCTGGATGGAAGCTGGAGGCATGTAGGTAAGTACAGCAGTTAGTAGGTTTCTGGTATAGGGTGGTATTTGATACAAGCACCTACAAGGGGCACTTTGCTTGACACTGGCTGCCAAATAGACATCGAGCCGTTGATCACTAACGACTTCACATCTATATGTTGAGATACAGTTTGTTTATAAATATTGAAATAATTCTTGTGTAATAAAATACACAAGCTAGCTTCCTATCAAATGAAATTTAAAAGTGATATAGCTGAAAAAAATATTAAATATTTATACCATAATTTTTCATTGTGTGTGCTAGAAATTTTAATAACTACATAATCCGACTTGAAGAATTTGTAAGCTAACTCTGATGCACTCTAGTGATTAGAGGAAGCAAAGCAAGTAGGGAAAGAATGAATAAAAATAAACAATATAAAACAATCTAAGTCATCAATCAAATCATAAACCCTGGTACTTTTTAAACAAACGGGGGTAGCTCATGAGGGGAGGGGTAAATGGTAGAGAAGTAGAAATTTGTGGTGGAAAGCAAGAAGGTTGTTAGTTCAGTTCAGAAGGAAGCAAGGATACTCGGCTCACAAGAAGAGGCATATCTTTCCAGATGTAGGGAGCAGTGTGAAAATAAGTACTGAAGGCAAACACAGGAGAAGGTGATAAATGGCATTACAAGCCAAGAAGAATGGGCAGTGTTCAGGGACCCAGGTGGGAAATAATGAGAGAGGACGGATGTTGTGTAGTCACTGCAGAGCATAACAGGTAAGGGTGGGGAGCAACAGGAGAAGAGATGTTTCAGAAAACATTTTCAATACATCCATCTCTTCTGTTTGGTCTTTGTAACTAAGTGCTTTCCTTTTCCTGCACTTTGATCTGTCACTAAATAACTGTTTTCAAGTGGAAAACAATACATATATTGCACAAGAAAAATGAATTTTAATATTTGTTTGGGGCAAATAACATTGAAGTTATCAATTTCAAAAACTGGCTTTCATTCTCATACTAAATAATACAAAAGCCTCTAGAGGCACTGTCAGTTTTATTTGGGCAGTTAACCAATCAGTTACTGGATAAAACATTACTAAGTTTCAGTTTAATATTAATTGGACATTCCAGTAGAGAATAACATAAGTTATTTCTCTTCTTCTTTCAACTTTTTTTTTTTAGCTAGGTGAAGTAACAGCTATAAGAATTAGATTCAGGTTATTGTCTGTCCATCTCTTCTATTTGACAATTTGAAAATTAGTCAATATAATTTTCTCTATTTTTCTATTTATTTTGTTGCTCAAATCAGCTAACTTTCACACACACACACAAAACTCAAACACAAAAAATGGGTTGAGGAAAAAGACAGTCAGACAAGAGAGCCTGATAGTGAGGCATTCTCATTTGAAGAGTAGCAGTGGAATAAGCCTTTCAGCCATATAAATCCTGTCTCTTAAGTTCCCTGTCTTTGGGACTGGCTTTAGGATGGAATGACAGGCACACTCATTAGCTGCCATGACCACCAAGGAATAGGGAACGGAGTGAGTAAAAAAAATAATCAAAATCACCTTGAGGGAGTTGATATTATCTGCCCACATATTTGGCCGTATATTGTATAGAAGCCAGGGTCCACAAGAAGGTTTTCCCTAGCTCCAGTAAGGCTTCACTGATAGGAAGAGCAACCCAGAACAGCAATCTGTAAAATATCAAGAAGGCTGTTGGTTTTTCTTGCATAAGTTCCACCTGCACTCCTAGAGAAGTAACGCTCTCTTTGTGAGGTCCTGGAAGACCCTGAAGTCCTCTGCGAGGGGAAAGCCAACATCTTCAGAGTGACAGCTTCATCTGGAGATGATGATGAAATATGGATGGGAACATCCAGGGGTTCCTGCCATTATTTCACCTTCCTCCGTAGGGCCCAGTCCAGTGGGTATAGGGATGGTTGCAGGAACCCTGGTAGAGTTTTCTTGCAATGGGGGAAAAGAAGACTTCCTCCTAGAGTGTGACTGTGATGGAGATCTAGAATGCCTTGGAGCACCCCAAGAGCACTCATGGAGAATATTGCATTGTCTGAAGTTATCCACAGTGGGGTACACCATGCTGGAGCCTCTTTATAAGAAAACTAGTCCTGGTCCCTAACCCTGGTAGAAGGTCTATAAGGCAATTTAAAAGACTTCAAAAGTGATCCTCCCTTTCACAGTCCAAAGAAGAAACATAGGTTTCTTCAGCCAATAACACCAGAGTTGCCTTAAGCAGAGCTAGTTGTAGCAAAGGAGAGTCTGGTAGGGGAAAAGCTAGAAGACCCCTTGCTGACATGTAGGCCTGTGGAGTAGAGGGCACCAAAATAATTAAACGTTCAGTTCATCAGTGTCGAGATAGATCCAATTGGGTGGAATGATGAGGAGGGACACAGTAAGGGTTAAGACACTGGTCTTGATGTGACAGAGCAGCCTCAGGCAGAGCCAGTGGGTGTCTAGATTTGTGGTGTCATGAACTGGTACCAGATTTACTGGAAGTCTTTTAAGCAAAAGACCAAGCCTCTGAGCACTTGTCAGCAATGAAATACTTAGCACACTTTGAAGAGGCTGATTGTGAGGGTAAAGGGTGACATTTCTCACCAGACTTTAAAAGGCAGCCAGAGGGGTGATCCTTGTCATCTATGAATCTGCCACCTTATGTTTGGGGCTTGGTTCCAACATGGAACATGGCAGCTCTTTCATAAGGTGAACTTTGAAGTGGAAATCTCTGAGGTGGGGGGTTGGTCCTGGCAGGGAAGAGGTAAAAATAGGGCATTTGTCCCTTACATAGCCCCCGCTCCCTCTGCCTTCACCAAGGCAAATCAAGCAGCTGTTGTGCCTATCCATAACGGAGAAAATCACATTGCACACTGCTTGAATCCTGGGGACTTTTTCATAATAAAAACACCAGATGCCTATTCTAAATACTATAACTACATTAACTATACTAAACTAAATACTATCTATAACTATGTACAGTATAGGAATTCTGAAACATTGGCTAACTGGAGCAAATGCTACCGGGAGCTCCAACTCTTGCCCAGCAGTGAGAAGGTACTGAAAGGGAGGTGACAGACACACCCTTTTTATGCCATCAACTGAGATAATCAGGAGATATGTGGCGTATGCACTACCTAGTGGTATTGCTGGCAAAAGTCTCTGATTGGAGTGTATTGAGCATACATATGACAGCAGTGGAAGCTATATGTGCATAATCACTTGAAGGAGAACCATATCTCTCACCTTTAGATACTGAAGAGTAATGCTTCCCCTGTAATGTATTTATTAGGGCTGTCAATTACTCACAGTTAACTCACGTGATTAACTCAAAAAAAATAATCGTGATTTAAAAAATGTAAACATGATTAATTGCACTTATAAGAATAGAATACCAACTGAAATTTATTAACTATTTTGGGATGTTTTTCTACATTTTCAATATTGATTTCAATTACAACACAGAATAAGAAGTGATAATGCTCACTTTATATTATTTATTACAAATATTTGCACTGTAAAAATGATAAATAAATTCACCTCATATAAGTACTGAGGTGCAATCTCTTTATCGTGAAAGTGTAACTTACAAATGCAGATTTTTTTTTTTTTTGGCTACATGACTGCACTCAAAAACAAAACAGTGTAAAACTTTAGAGCCTACAAGTCCACTCATCCTACATCTTATTCTGCCAATCGCTAAATCAAACAAATTTGTTTACATTTATGGGAGATACTGTTGCCTGCTTCTTATTTACAATGTCACCTGAAAGCAAGAACAGGTGTTCATATGGCACTTTTGTAGCTGGCGTTACAAGATATTTACATACCAAATACGAAACATTAGTATGCCCCTTCCATACTTCAGCCATCAGAGGACATGCTTCCTTGCTGATGATGTTCGTTAAAAAAAGTGTCAATTAAATTTGTGACTGTACTCGGGGAGGGGAATTGTATGTCTCCTGCTCTGTTTTACCCGCATTTTGCACATATTTCATGTTATAGCAGTCTCAGATGATGACCCAGCACTTGTTCATTTTAAGAACACTTTCACAGCAGATTTGACAAAATGCAAAGAAGGTACTGTAACAGGGCAAGGCCAGATGGCTATAGGAAATTAGTGAGAAACAGGCATATTAGCCCCAGGCTAAACAAATCCCTGTTACCATGGTAACCAAATGGCAGTTGCTCCAAGTTAATCAAGACACCTGAGGCCAATTAAGATACTTCCAGAAAGCAGTGGAGACAGCTAGGTTGATTGGGACACCTGAAGCCAGTCGGACTGGCTGAAACTAGTTAAAAATCTCCCAGTTAGTCAGGTGGGCGTGCATGTCAGGAGTTGTGGGAGGAAGCTGTGTTGTTGGAGAGACTGAGCAGTACACACCATATCAAGCACAAGGAAGGAGGCCTTGACGTAAGGGTGAAGTGGAGCTTGAGGAAGTGGGGCTGCTGTGGGGACGTAGCCCAGGGAATTGTACGTGTTCTGTTTCTAAAAGGTCAGCTACCATAGCTGATACTATTAGGGTCCCTGGGCTGGAGCCTGGAGTAGACGATGGGCCTGTGCTTCTCCCCACCCCCCCAACTAATCACTGAGACTGGGAAACAACAGAGACTGTGCAAGGGGGGATAGTTGCTGGCTTATGGTGAAAATGGCTCAGTAGGCTGTGACTCTTGCCTCTAGAGAGAGAAAGGCTACATGGAGGGTCATAGTGAGCCTCTGAGGCCAGCGAAATCCGCTAGGAAACGTGGGACCCACGGAGACAAGGACAGGGATTTGTCTCAGTACCAATGTGAGATTTCTAAAAATAGCTACAGCACTTGACCAAAGTTTTAAGAATCTGAAGTGCCGTTCAAAATCTGAGAGAGGCGAGGTGTGGATCACACTTTCAGAGTCTTAAAAGAGCATCACTCTGATGCGGAAACTACAGATCCCAAACCACTGAAACAGAAATTGAACCTTCTGCTAGTGGCATCTGACTCAGATGATGAAAATGAACATGCATCAGTCCACACTGCTTTGGATGGTTTTAAGCAGAACCCATCATCAGCATGGAAGTACATCCTCTGGAATGGTGGTTGAAGCATAAAGGGACATATGAATTTTCTGCGTATCTGGCACGTAAATATCTTGCAACGTCAGCTACAAGAGTGCCATGTGAATGCCTGTTCTCACTTTCAGGTGACATTGTAAACAAGAAGCAGGCAGCATTATCTCCTGCAAATTGTAACCAACCTTGTTTGTCTGAGTGATTGGCTGATCAAGAAGTAGGACTGAGTGGACTTCTAGGTTCTAAAGTTTTCCATTCTTTTATTTTTGAATGCAGGTTTTTTTGTACACAATTCTACATTTGTAAGTTCAACTTATATGATAGAGATTGCACTATAGTTACTTGTATGAGATGAATTGAAAAATACTTTTTTTTGTTTTTTACAGTATAAATATTTGTAATAAAAAATAAATATAAAGTGAGCACTGTACACTTTGTATTCTGTGTTGTAAAGGAAATGAATATATTTGAAAATGTAGTAAACATCCAAAAATATTTAAAATAAATTGTATTCTATCATTGTTTAACAAAGTGATTAATTTTTTTAATCACTTGACAGCCCTAGTGTTTATTTCTATTAAATGCTAAGATAGAAACAGAATTAATGAATACTTAAGAGATTGCAGAATACAGCCAAAGTAACAGAAAACCAAAATTACAGTGTCCAAATATTTCTGTGCTTGTAGTTCCCTATTCCTGATGCTAAAGCAACTTTTTCTTAGATTTTTACTGTATGTGTTTTACAGACATTTATAATCAGTAATGTCACCAGGGAAAACCGAACTCTGCAAAAAATCTCAGTAAATGCCACTAAGCTGCTCAGAAATGATTTTTAACTGCTTCAAAATGTTTAACTTCCTTCCCAAACCCAGCAAAACTATGAATCCTTAATGAAGACTCTATGTCCATTCCAAGGCTTAATTATAGAGCGTACTACAGGAATCTGCTTTAATAATTATCTTATTTTAGTTAATTTATCTAAATTTTAATAGAATTTGCCTTGGTTCAGATTCATCATAACTTGAGTATATTAGTTCAGCAGGGGTAGGGAAAGCACATGCCTTCAAAAGTTCAGCTTTCAGAACTTCTTGAAGCAACTACTAAATGAAATACACATTTGTTTCATATTATTCTACATAAAACTCCAGAATATAGTGGTTATAAAAACAGGTCTACAGACATCTGCCAAAATCATCTACAACAAATGGGAAAACTGCAGAGCAAAGTCACTACCACTGACCCTTCCCTCACCATTTATACATACATGTAACCACAATCAGGTATTGTCAAGACAGACAGTGATTAGCATAATACATCTGAGGATGGAGTTGGACATACTGAGAGCATAGGGAAGCTAAATTAGGTATGATTGTGTTGTCTGAAGTCAGTTTTTCATATTCTACCTTATATCTGCAAACAATATTACAACAAATATTATGCCCTAATATGAATCAATGATATGCCCTCCTCTTGAATATGTTCAGTTCTAGTCACCCCTTAAAGACTATTGAAGAAATAGACAAAGGTCTAGAGATGGACAGTGAAAATGAAGTGACTGGAAAGTTAAAAAGTCAAATATATTGAAATTGAATTTAATAAAGTCACTATCTACTCAACTTCTCTCCCATCCAGCTGCAGCTCTGGCAGGTGTCATCTAAGAGTTTTATCATTAAGTTTAGAAGCTTAAATATGAAAACAAGATGAAATAATCAGATGAGAGGACTTATGTTGCATTTTTAAGGCCTAACAATAGAACTGGGAGTAAATAATTACTTCGCAGTACTTTTATCATATCTTATCCAATAATTAGTGATTCTTCCATCTGCCTAATTTCATGACATTCAGAGGTACACAGAAAGGGAAGAACATACTCTCATCTGATATGGCCAAAGAGGAAGTTGTGATGTTCCTTTTGTTTTGCTTTGTTTATTAAAGGTCTATAAAAATGCAAACTGTGGGAATGAGCTAGGGAGATCTTGAGCACGTGTAATTCAGTTAAACACAAACTGCAGGTGCTCAGCACCTCTCAGGATCAGGCCACGTGTTTGAAGGGATGAAAAAGGACACACTCTGACAGCACACCAGTCTGAAAGTTCACATGACTAGAAGCACTTCTCACCAGGCACAAACTGCAAAACATATTTACAAATATACAACTCTGAGGCAAGTAGGTCAGCAGTGATAACTTGTTAGAAAACTGAAAGGGCAGCATCTAATCTCCATTTTAGTTTGCATAACTTTTATAATGAAAATTATAAAAAAAACCAAAATGTTCCAGATAAAACTACTTTCATTTCACTGCAAGATTTTTATACTTGTTTAGCCATGGACTGCTTTTGTCTTACATTCTTCATGTTTGCTTTGTTATGTAAGATATTGAATACTGCTGCAAATAAAGACATTTTGGGGAGACACAGTCCATGTTACGAGTATCAGCAAACAGAGTGGTCACAGTTCCTGGAGATATGCACCTCCTAGATACAGCAAAGCACGTTCTGATGCAACCAACATACCAGTACCACTAAATGCAGGACCAGAGGTTCCTGACAATGCTGGAGCTATTTGAAGACGTGCTTGTGGGATGCGTCCACTGAGCAGCCAGCTATGGAATCCTCTTTCTTTGGTACTCATGAGGCTTCTAAAGTCATCGGCAGAAACATCTACTGTAGCTGCTGCTACTAAGAATGGAAACTCCGAACTTTGAACTAATGCCCCTCCCTTTATGCTGAGAAAAACACATAAGTCTCCATTTAGACAGGAGAGCTGTGCACTTCCTTTTCTTAGCGGTCCTACTGGCCTGTAACAGGGTTGGCTTCTTCAGCACCTCCTTGTGCTTCACCTTTTCTCGGCACTTCCAGGCAGTTAAACAACAGTTCCAAAGGAAACATAATAGAACATCCACCCTCTCCTAGGCCACCCTTCCACCCTACTCTACCACAGAGTGCTGACCCTCCTAACTCTTCCTGGAGGACGAGCTTCTACCTGAGCTGCTGACCCGCATCTGGTTCTCTATGGATTGGATCCTTATTCTCAGTCTGCCTGGGGTTTGTCCTTCTCCTAGGCCTGTCTTGGGTAACTCTTTCTTCCTGCCTCCCTCCAGTCTCCTGCTAAAGGGACAGCCTGCCTGTAAAATTGCCATTTTGGGGTTTAGGGCAGACTGAGCCCTAACCTCCAACTCCTGGGAGTACACAGACTTGAGTAAAAAACAAAAAATTTCCCATTGGCCAAGAGAAAATAGGCTGCTCGTCTGAATAGAAGAGGAAAGAGAACTCCATTTTATGGTAAATAGAAGCAACAGTTGTGTTCCCGGCAGCTTGTCAAGAAAGCCCATAATTGGGCTAAGTATGGACTAAGTATTTCCCTTATTAATTCACAAATGGAACAGCAATACATTGAAAAAAATGCTCATTTAATTCTACCGGACAAGTTACGTTTCTGTCCACAGGGAAGAAAAAGGAGAAGGGACAGTGCAGGAATATAGGGAAAGATAGTTGTGGATGTACCAGAAGCCTTACTTAGGAGACATCCCATTAAATGTTATTACACAAACTATATTCAGTAGCTTATCATAGATACGTTCATTCTAACTAAAATATAGATACTTTTAGTACGTTATTATTTTCTTGAAAAAATAGCCAGGGGAGTAATTAGAGACCATAAATCATTTAGTGCATTGTGGAGGATGTAGGGGTAATCTGTAATTTGAGTGCTGTGTGTGACCTGCTTTTTGGGATAGTTACTGTATGGCTTTATTGGATTATTGGAATGTTCACTGTATGTATATGTTGGTTTAGTTTAATAGCAGGGCTGTTAGGAAACTAAAAAGAAGGCACTATAATAGCTTCAGATAAGTAACCTCCTGATAAACATGGGTATCATTAAGAAGCAATGCCTGGGCTATTAGCTGGGGAAAAGCTTGTTCCAGGTTCCAGCCAGAGTTTCAAGACTTGTTCCAGGTTCCAGCCAGAGTTTCAAGACTTGTTCATCCAAGGCTGGGAGCCAAAAGAGCAAAAGAACACTGAGGCTGTGTCTACAGTACCGCAGTAAATCGATGCAGTACATGTAGTCGATGTACCTTAGGTCTAATTACCGTGGGGTCTACGCAGTGGGGGGTTGATGGGAAAAAATTTCCCTTCGACTTACCTTACTCTTCTCATCAGGGGTAGAGTACAGGGGCTGACTGGAGAACGACCTGCAGTAAATTTGGCGGGTCTTTATTAGACCCGCTAAATTGACTGCCGGTGGATCGATCTCAGAGCGTCGATCTCCGCTGTAGTGTAGATCTGCCCTAGCATTTAAAAAGTTGCTCTTTAGAGAGTGGGGAGGTTGTTATCAAGGTACTGAGACTGACCAAGCAACAGTCTCCGCTAGAAGCAAAACTAAGCTGGCCCACTAACACAGGATGGTAGGGCTTAGGGTAAGTAGAAATGCATATAGACCTTTAATTGTTTTAAAACCCTTTTTCTCTTATGGTATGCATTGTTCCTGCTAGTAAGATCAAACAGTAGGAAGGTTTGAGAAAGCTGTCTGGTCACCTGTATGATCCACTGGTCACAAGCTTCTGGAGGGACATTTGCAAGTGCTGAACAGCTAGCTAGGCCTGCTGAGTAGCTACAGTTAGTGGATAGAATACTGCACCCCAGGGCCTGGTTTAAGAGTGGGAGAATCACAGGATTACACCCCGGGATAGGTGAAGAGAAGAGGTCCAGTGGTGCATTCACTGAGACTGGAAGAGGGGACAGAGATGCAGCTAGCCTTGTAATTCAGACATCCAGCTTGGTAGATCATGTTTTACTTTTTCCTGTAATCTGAATTTAAAATCTAGGCTTTGTAAATAAAAACACAACCACCCTCTCCCCCCAAATCCTTCTAATGAAAAACTATTTTTCCCATTAAAGTCGTTTTGTCTCTTTCCTATGACTTAAGCCTGCCTTTACTGCTCATTGCCGAATAGTAATTATTGGTTCTGGAAGGACATATTTAATGCATGTGAAAGCTAAAGAGGCCAAAGGCTTGAATTACAGAAAAAAATTAACAACAAAAGTTTTTTTCACATATGCAATTGAGAGGCTTTTTCAGAATAAGGCTGTGAAGTATAAACCTTCTTTGTGAGTCTCTTCTGGTACTACAGATTTCTTTATACTATCATCTACTCAGTAAGAAAGCTGGAAACACCACTGAGACTTGTGAAAAACAGCAAATTTAAGGAGGTGAGTTCATAGATCTTTCTCAGGTACATAGCAATGTTGTACTCCCATGTAACAGAAATAAGGTAAGAACAAAATTTAGATGTACATTTGTTAAATCTAGAACCACTTCATATCTGTCAATTTCATTCATTATTTGGAAAACTAACTGAAATGATGCCAAGCCATGTGATATGAAAGTTCACAAGTTAACTAATTACTAAGGGAAATTACCCCAGGCTTTCTGTGACTGGTATCTATTAATATGTGTTCCTTGTAGGCAGAAGTTGGATGCAGCCTAACAGTTTCAGCATTCAAAACTCACATAAGTACAAAGCCTAATGCAGTATTTGACTTCATCTACAGATATTTTAAAGCAAGCCTTGCTTCTGCTGCATATCAAGATCAGCTCAGAAGAAAACATGCCTTGCATTACACTTTAAGCAAATTCAGTTAAAAAACTGGAAAAAGGCTCAATAGTTATACTTTAATTTAAAAATAGGATAACAATCCTATTTATTTATTCAGACAGACACTGTCATTTAGTTTTACTCCTTAATTACAAGTTCTACAGCTATAAAAAACAATGTTTACTCAGTAGTTCTGACAAAAGAATGATTAACCTTTTTTACAGCATGGATTATGATAGACTTCATTTTCTTGAAAACATGGTTTCAGATTAAAAAATCAAAGTTTGTTTATTACACAAGAATAAAAACCAAGATTATGCCAAAAAATAAAGCTAAACATCAACCATTGTGTATATTTGTGCTTTTATTGATTGTATTCAGCTGTTCATCTGTAAAATCAGAGACATAAATCTCTCTCAACTGACTAATTTTCACTTTTAAAAACAAATGTTTTATGGATAGGTTAAAAGAAGCACTAAGTCTTCTTGATATGATCTGAAAGGGAACATAGTTGCTCTTATTAAATCCCCTCAATTGTTTGTAATAGCCTGTTTTCAAGGAAACGTATTTATTTTCCTCTCCATTTCTTGTGGCACATCAGATTATCATCACATTTTAGGAATAAGCAAAAATGTCACTTTACCTTTTCCTTTGCATACCAGCATCACCAATATTAGCATGACCCCAAGTACTGATTTTTAGGAAACTTGTACTCCCTCTACTGGTTCTTCATAGTAAAACATAAAATATAATTAGTTTCTACAAACATTTTATACATGTTTGTAGAACATATAAAAAATAAAAAACTATACTAAAAGACCATTATTCAAGTTGTAAAGTCAAGCACTCAAAATTTAGGAAAAGCGAGAATTAACTTTAGTTCATTTGTGCATATGCATTATGATACAGTTTTTAATTTTAATTTTAGTCTGATCATATATTAGTTTTCCACACTATCCCTGTATCATTCACTAATACGACAAACAGTGCTCACCTGAAATCACAATCCCAGTAGCAAGGATTTTTTAATAAATCCATAAACTTGGAGTCATAACCTATGTCTGGAGAATTGCAAATATGGTACCAATATTTAAGAAAGGGGGGAGGGAGAGGAAGCGGTCTGGGAAACTAGAGGCCCGTTAGTTTGACCTCAGTTGTATGCAATGTCTTAGAACAAATTCTGAAAGAAAGAGTACTTAAGGAGTTAAACGGTATAACATGGTTTTACAAAAGGTGGATCATGCATGATCAACCTGAGAAGATAACCATTTTTCTAGACAAAGGAAATGCAGTAGGTCTAATGGATCATTATTTCTGTGAAGTATCTCATACAATTCTGTAGGAACTGCGAAAGACTGTGTCACGGCCTAGCTAGGGTATTTCCGCTTTCTCGGCGGCCTTGTGAAAAGCCTCTGCTTGCTAAGTGGCCGGTCATTGTAGGACATGGCATGCCAGTTATAACTTGCTTTTAACTGGTTGAAACCAGTTTGTATGGCCTTAGGCCAAACGGCAGACATAGCCTGTGGGAAGTCCCTTCTTGCATATGTATGAGTTGCTTTGTATTGTGTATATATAGCTGCATGCTCCCGGTCCTGCCTTTGGACTCTGACCCAGGCCGAGCTGAGCTTCGGTGCTGGGTTCCCCGCCTCCGTGACAGCAAAGCCCGGAGTCCCCGTTGCGGGTGTGTCACATTACCTTCATTAAAGCCAATAACTCACGGTGTGTGTGGGCCTCGTTCTTGCAGAGCACTTAGGGTAGGCCCGTAGCCTCCCACGAACATTACAGTTCTATATAGGAAATTAATTAAATTAGAGAAGATGGGGATTGACATGACAATTCAAAGGGGGTAAGGAACTGGTTAAACGGGAGACTATAACAGGTCATACTGAAAGGTAAACTGGCTGTAAAGACGTTACTACTAGAGTTTCTCAATGATCAGTCCTGGTCTTTAACATTTTCATTAATGATTTTAGCACAAAAAGTGGGACTAATAAATTTTGTAGATGACACAAAATTAGGAAGTATTGCTAATATGGAGGAGGACTGAAATATCATACAAGATCTGGATTACCAAGAAATCTGGAGTAGTAGAAATGGGATGAAATTTTACAGAGCAAAGTGCAAGGCCCATGCACTTAAGGACAAACAACAAGAATTTTGGTATAAGCTGGGGACATATAGTTGGAAGCAACAGAGGAGAATAAAGTCATCATCCTGTGATCAACCAATACACCAAGATCTACAAGCCCTAAAGTGATGTGGTCATGAAAAAAGGCTAATGCAATCCTACAATGCATCAGGCAAGGTATTGCCAGTAGAGATAGGGAAGCGTTAGTACCATAATACAAAACAATGGTGAGACCTCATCTGGATTACTGTGTGCAGTTCTGGTCTCTCATGTTTAAGAAAGATGAATTCAACACTGCAGAGAAGGGCTGCTAGGATGATCAAAGGAATAGAGAACCTACTTTACAACAGAAGACTTAAGGAGATTGGCTTGTTTAACCTAACAAAATAAAGGCTAAGGGGAGATACGATTACTGTCTACAGATACATCAGGGGGATCAACACCAGGGAAGCAGGGGAGTTATTTAAGTTAAGGGCCAAAGTTGGCACCAGAACAAATAAATATAAACTGGTCATCGATTAGTTTAGGTTGAAATTAGACAAAGGTTTCTAATAGGGCTGTTAAAACAATCACACAACTAAAAAAATCAATCTAGATTAATCGTGCAATAAATAGAATACCATTTATTTAAATATTTTTAATGTTTTCAAATATATTGATTTCAATTACAACACAGAATACATACTGTACAGTGCTCACTTTATATTTATTTATTACAAATATTTGCACTGTAAAAATGATAAAAGAAATAGTATTTTTCAATTCCATTACAAGTACTGTAGTGCAATCTCTTTATCATGAAAGTTAATTCTACTTTAATTCTAAAGTTAATTTGTAAGTTCATATACAAAAATAACTGCATTCAAAAACAAAACAATGTAAAACTTTAGCACTTCAGTCCTACTTCATGTTCAGCCAATTGCTGGGACAAACAAATGTGCTCACATTTGCGGGAGATAATGCTGCCTGCTTCCTGTTTACAATCTCACCTGAAAGTCAGAAGAGGCATTCATGTGGCATTGTTGTAGCCAGCATCACAAGATATTTAAGTGACAGATGTGCTAAATATTCATATGTCCCTTCATGCTTAAACCATCATTCCAGAGGACGTGTCCATGCTGATGACGGGTTCTGCTCAATAATGATCTAAAGCAGTATGGACCGATGCACATTAATTTTCATCATCTGAGTCAGATGCCACCAGCCAAAAAGTTAATTTTCTTTTTTGGTGGTTTGGGTTCTGTAGAGTGCTGCTCTTTTAAGACTTCTGAAAGCATGCTCCACACCACATCCCTCTCAGATTTTGGAAGACATCTCAGATTTTTAAACCTTGGGTCAAGTGCTTTAGCTATCTTTAGAAATGTCACCTTAGTAGCTTTGTGCTTGTCAAATCTGCAGTGAAAGTGTTCTTAAAACAAACAACATGTGCTAGGTCATCATCTGAGATTGTATAATATGAAATATATGGCAGAATGCAGGTAAAATAGAGCAGGAGACATACAATTCTCCCCCAAGGAGTTCAGTCACAAACTTAATTAACACATTTTTTTAACGAGTGTCATCGGCATGGAAGCATGTCCTCTCGAATTGTGGCCAAAGCATGAAGGGGCATATGAATGTATAGCACATCTGGCACATAAATACCTTGCAATGCCATCTACAAAAGTATCATGCAAATGCCAGTTCTCACTTTCAGGTGACACTGTAAATAAGAAATGGCCAGTATTATCTCCCATAAATGTAAACAAACTTGTTTGTCTTAACGACTGGCTAAACAAGAAGTAGGACTGAGTGGACTTGTAGACTCTAAAGTTTTACATTGTTTTGTTTTTGAGTGCAGTTATATAACAAAAAATCTTCATTTGTAAGTTGCACTTTCAGGATAAAGAGAATGCATTACAGTACTCATATGAGGTGAACTGAAAAATACTATTTCTTTCATATAACATTTTACAGTGCAAATATGTATACTAAAAATACTAATATAAAGTGAGCATTGTACACTTTGTGTTCTATGTTGTAACTGAAATCAATATATTTGAAAAAGTAGAAATACATCCAAAATATTTTATTTAATAAATTTCAATTAGTATTCTATTGTGTAACAGTGTGATTAAAGCAGCGATTAATCATGATTAATTTTTTAATCACAATTCATTTTTTTTTGGTAATTCACGTGAGTTAACTGCGATTAATTGACAGCCCTAGTTTCTAACCATCGGAGAACTGATGTTCTGGAACAGCCTTCCAAGCAGAGCAGTGAGGGCAAAAAACCTAACCTATTTCATCACTGAGCGTGATAAGTTTAGAGAGGTGATGGTATAATAAAATTGCCTTTTGTGAAATATGGCCAATCCATGACTGCTATTAGCAAATTTCTCCAATGGTTAGAGATAGAATACTAGAAGCAGAGTGCTCTGAGTTACTACAGGGAATTCTTTCCCAAGTGTTTGGCTGGTGGGTCTTGCCAACATGCTCAGGGTCTAACCAACAGACATATTTAGGTTGGAAAGGAATTTTCCTCCAAGTCAGACTGGCAGATTTTTCTCACATAGCCTGTCCTGATCTCCATATTCTCAGACTTCTAATCTCAGTTGCAGTCTCCTGTCCTCCACTTCCAGTAACAGTGTCCTTGCACAGTTAGTCCCAGCTCCCCTTCTCTTGCCTCCTCATCAGATCTCTCTCCCTTCCTCCACATCCTTTTCTCGCCTCCCCCATAGGCGCCGACTCCGTAGGTGCTCCAGGGCTGCACCCACTGGCAGCCAAGCTCCCCTCACCCCCTGCCTCACCTCCTCCCGAGTGTGCTGTGTCCCGGCTCCTCCACCTACCTCCGAGTATTTCCCACTCGGCCACCGCCAAACAACAGCATCAGCATGCTCTGGGAGGAGGCAGGGAAGAGGCGGAGCTGGGATTTTGGGAACTTGGCATACGGACAGGGAGGGGGCGCAGTTGGAGCAGGGACTTTGGGGAAGGGGTTGGAATGAGGGCAGGGAAAGGGTGGGAAGAGGCGGGGCCTCAGGGAAGGGGTAGAATGGGGGCGGAGCTGGGGATCAAGTGCCCAGGGGAAAGAGGGGAAGTCAGTGCCTATGACCTCCCCTGGAACCGCTGCCCGTTCCCAATCTCTTGGACAATTTTAGTACCCCCTACCCAAGTCCTCCCCTGCACCTGGCTCCTCAATGGATCTGTCTCCCTGCCCCCTCATCTTTCCTTCCACCCACCACACTGCTGCTCAGTCCCAGTCTCTGCAACCATTCTCAGTTTCTCCCCAACCTACTGGCCGCCAGCCTCCCTCACCCTATTTCCCTCCCCTGCTCCAAGTCCCAATCTCCTCTCCCAATTTCTTTGCTCACCCTGTCTCAGGCTCCACCAACCCTAACCATAATTTCCAGTCCTAGTTTCCTTCTCTCCTCACCTGCCAGCCTCTAAATCCCAGTTTCCACATCCCCATTCCCTTCTATTTTACTTATCCCACACTATTCTCCACCCCACTCACAGGTCCAAGTCTTGTCCCCTCTACGTTCAAATCAGGCAGCTTCCTCCTCCATGATGCTTGAGAGAAGCAGAGGAGCCATTGCAAGCACACGAAAGGCAGGCTCCCTGCTTTCAGTTTAGATGGCTGGACCCAGCACAGCACGCAGCAGCCCAGAGCTCCAACTGCAGGGAAAATACTGCTCAGCCCCAGGCTAGAGCACGCCCAAGTACAAAAGGAATCTTCAGGGAATTTACCTGCTACAATCTATTTAGCATGTGTGCTCTGTGATTTTTCAAAGGCTTATAGCTTGACTAAATTTGGCCAGAGTTTCATGAGTATGGCAAAGGGCACATGCTTGACACAAAATCCACTGCTGCCAAATTTCAAGCCCCTGTTCCAAAGCCATTAGAGCTTTTCAAAGAAAATGTAACCTTTTTTTTTTTTTTTTTGTGCGCAAAACAATTGTTTTTTCCCTAGCTTTGTCAGAAATAGCAGTACAGTTTTCCAAAGAAATTCATCCTTTAGGGGACGTACAGCATGGAAAATTTCAGCTCAAAGATAAAGTTTGCAAAGTGCTAAGCAACTGAAAACAGGGTTGTATAATGGGAAGTGTTACACAACCTTAACAAGAGGCTGTGCTGCCAGCTCTGCCTATAATATTGTGTGCATTACACTGCCTACCTGTCCAGTTTCAGAGTAGCATCTGTGTTAGTCTTTATCCGCAAAAAGAACAGGAGTACTTGTGGCACCTTAGAGACTAACAAATTTATTTGAGCATAAGCTTTCGTGGGCTACAGCCCACTTCTTCAGATGCCTCATTCACGCAAAACGCAGAAGTACCTACAAAATCCAGTACATTTGAGAGGTCTGGATCCTCCCCACCCCTCATTCAGTCCTGCTGTTTCCATTGATACTTGGTTTTTGTCTGTTTGAAAGAAACAAGGGGGGAGAAAGTAATTGGGAATGCTCAATTCTAGTGGGAAGACAGAATTAAACTCTCAAAGACTCTTATTTACAGGGTTGGTTTTATTGAAACAACAGACGATGAAAGCCAGGATCCATTAAATTCAAAATACTAATCACCTGAGGCTTTCCTAGCTTCCACCAAGTAGGTGGGCAGAGGACACACCTTTCTCCTTTAGTAGCCTTCATGACCACTAGTCACATTCCTCACAGTCTTCCTTCCAGAGCATCAAAGGCCTCCCCAGCTGATGCTACCTCCCAGCTGGTTCCTGCTCCTTACATGAGTCATCCTCTCAGGCTTTCCACCTGGTGGTGCAGAGAGGCCCCTCTCAAACTCTCCCTTTATCCTGCATCTCTCCTATTTGCTGCTGTGCCTAAGGGTAAGTCTACACTGCAATGTCATCCCAGAAGAACTCACATTAGCAGACCCTGGATCTGTTAACTTAGGGCTTGAGTATATACACTCATTTGTAACCCCAGGTTAGGAACTGTTGGACACTGGAACACAAACTCAGGCTCCAGAATCTACACTACATTATGTGGGCATGAGTCCAACCACCCATATCCCAGACTTCCTAGCACGGTCCCAAAATGTGGTCACTCTAGCCCTTTATTCTCAGTACAAAGTTGACTGTGGAATGCTTATAGTAGACTCCCAGAGCATGAATCCATTGGGGCTGCCTTTACGCTGAAAAGCAATAGGGCTTGAATCCTGGGTCCTGACTGGACTCAGACTCCCACTCTCCACTTCCATGAGGTCCCTGGGACCAAACCCTGGGTAAGCACCATTTGTGTGTAGACGGAATTGGGAGTTATGCTTGAGCCCGAGTTTGAACCCTGAGTTTACACTTCAATGTAGACATATCCTAAGAGGAAGGAAGCCCTATATATGGTTTCCTGTAGGCTCCATAATTAGGAACAAATGCATGACCTGCTACTAAAGCTCCCAGTTTTAAATAGCCGTAACAAACAATACAAGGCACACGTGCGTCACAAGGCCCAGTGTTCCCTTATAGCATCTTATTGACAGCTACCCCTGCACTAACAAAAACATGTGTGTACTTCTAGAAGAACTAAACTACTTTAATCAAGAATTAAGGGTACTCCAAAATTTCTCAAGATCAGGCCTCCAGTATATTCAATTGTTTGGTTTGCAAAAGG
The DNA here is from genome assembly GCF_003597395.2 of Chelonoidis abingdonii. Lineage (NCBI taxonomy): Eukaryota > Metazoa > Chordata > Testudines > Testudinidae > Chelonoidis > Chelonoidis abingdonii. The sequence goes on from NC_133789.1 coordinate 9,559,484, forward strand.
GGCTCAGTGAACCACACACAAAGATCTGAGTGGAAATTAAAGGACTTGTCAGTAAAATTTACACATTGGGTACAGCAAATTAGTTCCTATAAAATTTTCATAGATATATGGTGTCTGTTTGCAGAGTAAAATGAATAAAAATCTGTATTGATTCACTCCAAATCATCTAGCTCATTCCAACTCTTGCTTATCTCCCAAATATGCTACCTTCCATCCTTCTCAATTATGTAACAATTCCTGTGAACACTTACAGTTATTTACAGAGAGACCTGTAAACATATCATTAATTATCCCTCGTTTTCTCTTAATGCTCATTACCACATGAAATCAAACTATTGACACCAGTTCTACGTGCTCTAGTCAGCTGTTACTTTCAACCATTGTGGGTCTATACTGCAATAAAACACCCATGTCTGGCCCGTTTCAGTGACCTTCCCCACTTCCAGCTCGAGCACAGACAGTTACACTGAGATTTTATAGTCCCGTAGCCTGAGTCCCATGAGCATGAGTCGGGGACATGGGCCATCCATGAGTGTTTTATTGCAGCATAGACGTACCTTGTAACACTTTATATGAAAAATGTTATACTATAGCCAGGGAAAGAAAATGATTGGTATTGTGATTTGACTGTTCAGAGATAACAGTGCGTACTGAGGGATCTCCAAGCCAATCTGAAACATTAAAACTCGGAACAGTTTCATAAAAATATCCCACCTAAAAGTACAGGTTTATGAGCCAAGATGACCATTTTCAATGAGGCAACGTCTTTGCACAACTATTCTGAAGGTTCAGAATATTAAATACAACCTGTCGTTCAATGGAGACAATCTTTATGGAGTGTTTCTGTAATATATGAGCACTCTATTGATACCATTACAATAATACTGAAGAGTTAAAATACTTGGAATTCCATATTGACCTTTGATATTTGAGACAAATTTCATATACACACACAATTAGATCCTCTTACTAAGTCTGTTATAAAATACAGTAACCCCAGGGTTACTATTAAGATGTTCCGGTACGAGACTGGATTTAACTGATTGTTAAAATCATATTCAATTTTCTGCATCTTCTGTCTCTTTCTACTCCTTTTCTCATACACACACAGACAAACCCAGTTCCACCAATCCAAGCTCTAGCCCCTGCATTTGAAACCATTTGTTCTAAAGGGTATATGGCTTTTACTCAAGCTTTTTCACATGCTTGTGTTTTGGGTGCTACTGTTATTGTTTCAGCCAGTTCTTTGCAGTGTCTTCTTTATATTTATCCTTGATATTAGGTGGCAGTTATTTCTAACCCGTAACAGTATTCTCTGTGGTAGAACATTATTCTTCCACCTTCTGCTGCAGAAACTTACAGTTAAGATTAAAGGCAAAAAATGACTATTAATTCTAAAATAAATAAATACACAGAGAGAGAAATTCATCCTTTGCATAAGATCTCTGTGCACTCTAACTAGAAGGTAAGTTTAAAAAGTCCGTTATTAAGATCATCAAGGACCAAAACAGTTCTGATGCCAGACGTGAAATTTCTTGAAGATTTGTTGAAGGACCCATTATAAAATCAATTTTAACTCATAAGCTAATTAATGGATTTACTTGTAAATTCACAGAAAATTTGTTCTATGTACAAAGAGTAAGTGCTGTAAGTGTCAGGAAGACACACTTTTATACTCAATAAAGATCAGCACTCTGCAGAACAGTCAGGTAAGGAAACAGTATGAGGGCACTTAGAGAAGTAAAAATCATCATGGGTCCAGAAATGGGAGCAGAAAAGGGGCCTGGCAAAAGGCCTGAGACAGAAAGAGAGAGAAGTGGCATGCACTGCTGCAGCAGCAAAGCTGTAGAAGTAGTGAACTGGAAGTAAGCTGAGGTGTCCCCTGCCTCTATAGGCTAGAAATTTGACTGTACAAGATACAAGTATCTAATGACCTGCCTCTGTCATATCAGCCGTGGACTGGAATCCCCAGCAGTACCAGGACTGGTTAATCGGATATGGTAAAAAAAAAATGGCTGTGCATCAAAACTACAGACTATATCCAAGATTCAGCTGCATATAGTACTTCTACTTTTCACAAGAGATATTGTGACACACTTATATCACTATCAATCACCATGCTACTTGTGCAGTTGTTTAAGCAGACATGTAGATTCTTTGAGATTTGAGTTACTCTGTCTGTTTAATCCATAATTATTTGAATTACACATCTGGTTTTAATTTTATCTCCAAAGAAGAGAAAAGGGAGAATAAAAATGTGTTTTAAAACTGCTCACTAAGTTGAACATCAAACCCATTAAAAAAAGGGGAGGGGAGGGACAGAAAGTACTGCCAGCTTTCAAAGAGGATATAGTAAAATATAGATATGAATCTGACATAAAATGGAACCAAATATGAGGAGTTTACATTAACATTCCTTAGACTGTCTCAGAAATAACTTTGTAACTCATTTTTTCTTGTGTTTTTTAAAATAAAAAGAATACTTTGTTCTTTACCATCTGCTTACAACTCTAACTATACTCAAAGCCAATAACAGAGTCACATTCCATATTTAAAAATTAGAAGATTGCTAGTCATAGTGGAAGAACAGTTTACTGCAGAAAAAACATGTCCAAACTAAAATATTGTGGAAGCTATGAAATATCTTACTAGGTATAGCTATAAAAGATGTTGACGGCATTGTTTCTACTGCACAAGAACTTCTGTGACCCACAAGACAGGAAAAGAAATATTAAACACCAACAGACACACACACACATAGAATTTTATTGTATACAAACCACTGCTAAAATCTCACCAACACTGTTTTGAAAGCACCAATCAAAAGATAACCACAGGAACCAGCAAAATCCAGTGTTCAGTGCTGCAATAGTATTTAACTTTTTAAGCAATGGCATTGTATATAACTATAAATACATATTTATGCAACTGACGTTCCTTTTTTAGAAATATTCTGAATTATATGTGTTTGTGAACCACAGTACCATAAAACATAACAGAAAAAAACAACAAAAGCTGAGTCAAAACAAATTGAAACCACATTTCTTTAAAATTATTGCTCAGCCCTTTTTGGAAGAGAGGAATAATGAGAAGGCATTATAATGCTACAACTACTAGTGTATTTCTAATCAGCCAGAATTACCAAGACCACATCACAACATACAGACATCTTTAGCTTGACTTTACTGGCCTAGTTTGCTGACTATAGTTACTTCATATAAGCGAGACTGCAAAGAATTATCATTTCAAAGGCCAATGTGTTCATTGAGATCCCACATGAAAAAAGCCACAATACTTTTAACCACGTTTGAAATACTTACTCTTTAACTTACATACAGAAGGATTTGTATTCAATAAATCCAAAATACATTATGCATCTTTGTCAAAAATATTATAGGCTGTTGTTGCAGGGTGCCATTCCAGAAAATGCCTCCTTGTGGTATGGTATTGCCCTGCAGGTACCCTGCCCTCAGTTCCCTCCTTAATCTCCCAATAATTAAGTTACAGCCTAAAGTACGTAAAGAAACATTCCCCCTTCTTGGGATCTAATCAATGGAGTACACCTCTACCCTGATATAACGCTGTCCTTGGGAGCCAAAAAATCTTACCGCATTATAGGTGAAACCGCGTTATATCGAACTTGCTCTGATCCATCGGAGAGCGGAGCCCCGCCCCCCTGGAGTGCTGCTTTACCGCATTATATCCAAATTCATGTTATATCAAGCCACATTATATCGGGGTAGAGGTGTATTTATGAAGCAATCTCCTTTGGCCATTCAGGACCAAATCTGTCCCTGTTTCCACTTCCCCCGGACTCAAGGTGCTCTGCCAATCACACTGCCATTGGCCTCTCTGGTGAGTCTTTCCCACAGGTCTCCTCCTGCTCTCCTCTTCCTGTCCTCTTCTTCCTTAAGGGATTCCACAGCCATCATGGATTCCTGTTTAGGCTTCACTCAAGTTTACATGGTGGTGTAATATAAAAGCTAAAAGATACAGGAGACCATAAAATTTCTACTTAATAACAGTGAAGGCCGTTGAGAAGTGAGAGCCTGAAACCCAGATGGTGGGTGGCGGGGCTGTTCTATTTTTTCTTATTTTTGCTCTCCTCATTATAACAAACACTCAAAAACCACAAAAATTAAATAAAGTAGAAAAACTTGTTGATTGAAGGACTGTTCTTTCATTGCTAAACTATCAGATCCTCATTACCAGTTTCAAGTCCTGTAACACAGGCCAATTCTTCCTAATATATTTCTCCAGTTTTTAATGTTCTTGAAGCTGCCCTCTTTAAAATATCATAACATTCAACTGGAATGAGATTAACAGCAAAATAATATTTGGGGAGACATAATACTACCTTAAACACTTTATTTTTATATTCCAAATATTGTCCCTTCAAAACTTTCATTAGTTTTAGCATTCAGGCAAATGAGGGCTTGATTACACCAGCGAGGACAAACCATATTCAAGTTTCACACCTACACAATTCTGTTGAATTCCTTTTTCTTCATTTCCAACTAGTGTGCCATTGTAGAGCTCTGGGTTTCTTGAACACAAATCCACAGTAATGTCAAATTATTAGTTCATTTTTTAATTAAGAAACAATATTAATGGAAGATGAGTTCATGCCCAGATTGAGAGTTGTACAATAAAAGTTGAAATGAAACTGAGAAGTTTGTTTTAGAAATGACAGACAAATATTACAGTATAAGCAAGAAGTCAACGATCATATTCCTGTTAAATTTTAAAATATTGAGCTAAATTAGTAAAGAAATACTCTTACAATCTGCATACAGCTGTGATGTCTAAATAATGAAGCATCATAGTTTATTAGTTGTAATAACTGCATATTTAACAAACAATTTCAAATAATTTTAATATGAGGTAATTTAAATAAGAATCTGTTTTTTATAACAGATGTTTGTGCAGGCAAATAACCTCATCTCTGCAGAGTTCTGTCAAGAATTAATCTTGGTCGACTCGGACAACAGATTTTGTTTTTCTGGACAGTATACCTCCACCCAAACAGAAACAAGCAATAGGACAATGTCATGAAAGTAACATTCTTTGAATATTTACTGTACTTCTGGGAAAAATACTTTGTGGCTGGTTACTTTTTGGGATTTTTACTTTCAGTTTTTATCATCAAGGGATTATGGTTAACTACCTAGTAATCTGACAGGGTGACAAATTCCTTTTCATATTACATTAGACTGAAACCAAACTATTTTCTTTATTGACTTAGCCCATCATATTTAATTTCACAAGAAATTAAAAGTTAGTAAATAACCCAATACCAAGCTCCTAAATTATTCTTTACAAAGAAAACAGGTTGAAAGATTTATTGATTTTTTTTCTTGCTTGCATGGCAAAGAATCCGAATTAAATATATTTATTAAGATACAGAATCAGCAACAAATTCATATATCATGTTACAGTTTGATAGGCCAACATTCATCATTTGAAATATATTATTTTCCAGTGTAGTTACACTTTACATTAGGACACTGTTCCTCCTCACAGTCTCTTGTTTTCATCCTTCTCCAAGCAGCCAATCAGTAGTTTCCAATGAAACTTATCTCATCAGAGGCAGATTTGAAACATGTAGTGTTAAATCAATATAGTACAGCTGATGTGTACTATTACAAATTACACCTATTCATAAATCTGGTCATATATTTAATGAGCAAAATATTTTCCTTCTTTTGTCAGTCCCCATCTGCCTGGCAAAAGCAAGCCAAATAAAAAATTTTTACATCCGAAGAAGTGGGCTATAGCCCACGAAAGCTTATGTTCAAATAAATGTGTTAGTCTCTAAAGCGCCACAAGTACTCCTGTTCTTTTTGCGGATACAGACTGACATGGCTGCTACTCTGAAATACTTCAGAACTGTAACCTCTCATTCGCATTTTGTAAAATTAAAAAATGTCCATATTTGGAAGGTTATGCATCCACACTACAAGACTGAAAAGATGAATGAAAGGGAATATTTTAACATTAGAGATCAATATCAAATCAATCAAGACCTGGCCTTGATGTGGAAAGGACAATACATGTTTACTTGTCTACTATTCAATTTTCAGGAGGATCAGGAACATGAATGCAAAGGGATATATAGTTCCATGGGCCTCTAAAAATACATTTAATACTCCACATTACTTCATTTTATGAAACTGCATCAAAGTTTACACATATATTAATTTGGACAGGTGCCCATATAATCCATTCCTGCAATAAGAGACTGCAAAGTATCTTGACAAAGAACTTTAATGTCATAAAATTCTGAACGACAATCAACCTCTCAGGTTCCAGCTACAGTGGATACCATTAAGCAAGAGCCATTCACCACAGTAGTACAGTATAAATACCTCACTGCAGTATACATATGAAATTTAAGAATTAATATAGCAATGTCAACAACAGGGCACCCACTTTAGAAACTACCAAAGCAAATTGGTATATTGGCCATAAACAAGGTTCTAAATGAACTGCTGATGTCTAAAAATTGACATGGAAGAACATTTGCCTGACAATGCGATCAACTGTCTTAAGGATGTAGCAAGCCGTCATTATTAAAAAACAAACAGCATAAACAAAGACAATAAGGGGAGGAGAGAAGCTATTTTTTATCTCTTTATCTGAGAGAAACTAAACTATCCAAATATTACTTCTACTAAAAAAAAAAAAAATAGAGATAGAGAAAGAGAGAGATCCATTTGATTCTATATGGATTCATATACCATGCTCAACACTGCAGTAACAGAACAACTTCCAGTAGTGCACTAAGCAATGTGACTAACTTCTGTCACATTTGTTCTCTTATCCTCTCCCCAGGGAAAGAAGTGTGTGCGCAATAATACCGTATATTGTTCCAAAGCTTCTGTAGGAAGTGTAATGTTCCTCTTCTATTCTGGAGTATTTATACAACTTGCAACAAACATTCTTTTCCTTCACACAAATAGGAAACGGAACAGTATTGTTCAGCATCTTTTCTCTTTGGTTTCTTTAGGTCTCATATCCTTATATATAAACTGACTATTTCAAGAGTTTGCAATGTTGGTGTAGCCTTTGGTTCCAAGATATAAGAGAGACAAGGTGGGTGATGTGATATCTTTTATTGGACCAAATTCTGTTGGTGAAAGAGACCAGCTTTCAAGCTCCACAGAATTTCTCCTCAGGTCTGGGAAAGATAATCAGAGTGTCATAACCGAAATACAAGATTGTTAAGCATAAGTAGGGTGACCATATGTCCCATCTTGGCCAGACAGTCCCTTTTTTAAGCCCTGTCCTGGCAGACCTGTCTTTTTTAACAAAAGTGGGCATCTGTCCCGTTTGCTCTTGCCAATTTGATCAGTTGGCAAGAGCAAATGGGACAAATGTTCACTTTTGTCAAAAAGTGGGATGTGGAAGAATGTGCAGGATAGGGGGTGTGCAGTGACACTGGCCCTGTGCAGGTGGGGAAGGCAGAGCTCGGGCATGCAGGGCTCAAGGGAACAGTGACACCAGCCCCACGTGGAGAGGGGGGCTTGGGCCAGCCAGGCACGGGAGGAGGGCTGAGACTAGCCCCATGCAGTGTCCCATTTTCCATTTGGGAAATATTGTCAGCCTAAGCATAAGGAAATAAACTTATTGCAAGGCACCATTCAAAATGAAGTAGGGCATTAACAGCCCTGCAGTCACTGGACAAAGGAAAGACAGTAGGTTACAGATTATTGTATTGAGACATAAAACCAGCATCTCTACTGAGTCCATGATTTTTGGTGTCAAGCAGAGGTATGAATTTTAAGATCCCAGTCTCATCTTTTTTAAGATGTTGTGCAGGTTTTCTTAGAGGATGAGGACTGAGAGGGCAGATATGGAGTGACAGTTTTGAACAACTATGTGGGTGAAACTAAACAATCACTATCCTCTCAAATGAAGTGACACAGAAAACCGATAAAAGACAAAAACACCATATCACTTCTGGGCAAACACTTTTAACAGTACGACCATTCCATATCTGACCACTTAGCCCTTGTCCCTCAAAGGACACTGCACAACATTTTCAAAAGACGAGCCTAGGAGCTTAAACTCACAACAATGGCAGACAACAATAATAATTTAAAAAAAAATTACCTCTCCCACTTTGTCTCTCTTATTTCAGGATTATCAAACATGTGGCCCATACTACATACTCAGATTGTGTTTCATTTTTTTAAAGTACATTTCTAGCCCTCACCGTTGCAAATGAACAGAGCATAAACCGTGCTGTCTTCCTGAGTCAGCAGTCTGATGACTCTGAGGGTATGTGTACACTACATATCTCTGACGACAGTCACACTTTGGTGTGTTGCTATACTTGTCAATGAAAGGCTCTGGTGTGTTCAGGGGAGGGAGGGCAGCAGGAAAAGGCTTCAGCACCTCCCCACTGAGGAAGAAGGGCTCCAGCAGTAGGGGTCTGGCAAAGCCTTTCCCTGCACCCAGAGTCGTTCACTGAGGTAAGAGAAGGACTCCAGCTGCAGAGAGCTTTCAGAGCCTTTTCCTGCTGCCAGAGTCTTCATGTGGTGGGGAAGTGATCCAGCAGCAAGGAGGTAGTGGGACACTGCACTGCTAAAAATAGCAGTGTAGACAGGTAGGCAAGGCTTGGGTGCGTAGAGAGACGTTTTCAGACGTATCTTTACTTTACTCACCTAAGCCATGCCTCACTGTCTACACTGCTATTTATACCTGTCATGGAGAGCTACATGGGTTTGTACACTTTATGGCACTGAAAGAAGCATGCAGGGTAGATGCACCTAGTGTCAACTTTAAAGCCCAATGACGACACTAGTTATTTAGTTCTGGATGATTTGAGCAGATGAATGGAAAAGAAATTGGGAGTTAAGCACGTGGGAAGTGGGGTACTGGCGACCACTGCAAATAGTGAATGGAAAATGGGGAAGGGAGAGAAACAAAAACAGAACTAGCCATGCTCCTAAAGGTGAGCTTTTTCCCCCTCAGTGAGTGATATTAAATGGAACAACAAGGTACTGAATTAATAACTAAAAGTTTAGCTATTATACAGGCATATTCTATTCTTTTTGCAGACCTCCACGTGAAATAATTCAGAGTTTGGGTATGGACTGAGGGAGGTATGCCTGGCTGACTAAACTTCAAAATAGAAGAGACCCCTTTTCACTGAATGAGCTTGACATGCCTGGGCTGTCATATCTTCTGAATGTGTTAGTCATTATATGAAATTCAAAGCATATCTGACAATTAATGTGTTTCTTTTCTATAGATGAGGATAATGAACAGTAAATGCTAAAAAGAAGTCCTGACTGCAATCAAAATCAGAGATTAATGTTGATTAAGTAACACTGGAATTCAAGTCTGCTCTGTCTGTCTAGAAGTGCATAAAGAGTTCCTTCATGATGGTTTAACAGCTCCACAATCCATCTATTCAAAAGTTACAGCAACAAAAAATACCAGAAAGAAATATAGAAGGAAGTTGCTGAAAGTAGCTATGAAAGAGGTTTCAACAAAGACTTGTAAGATACGGGTCATGTTTGAGCCCACAAGATTTGGTATCATGTACAGTCTCAGATGCTGATTTCAGAAATATGGGTAAGGCACCATGGATTCTACAATTTAAGAGCCACAGAATTGGCAGATGAATTTACCGTTTTGGCTTATAAAGGCTTTTCAGGGCTCCAGAAATTAGTTTATTGAGAAAACTGGCTACTCTCTTAACTTCTACTAACTTTCTTGTCTATCCAGCTGTAACATAATAATTAAAGAGTAAGAATTCTCCACTTCAGTCTGCCTGTCCTCCTCCTCTACTACAAAGGGGAAATTCCAAATGATTTTAGTGTACAGATTGCAGCTAGGTGCTAAGCCTGAGCCTGGATGAATTGGAAGAGCTTCCTAAGCCAGCTGGTCTGACTTGGACAGCACCAAACAGCATCATCAATGTACTCTTGTCTCAAAGAGACAAAAAAGGAACATGACAGTTAGAGGCTCCTTGATCCTTAAAAGTGCATGTTCCCCCTTATTTCCTCACCTTACTGAGTGCCCATCCCATTCCTCTACCACTTGCTATGGTCTTCCAGCAAATACACAGTCTCTCTCTCTCTAAAATGAAAATCTATATTTAAATTGGTAAGCTATAAATGTTCAGTAGACTATAATAAAAATGTATAGTAATATTTTCCAAATTTCTTCTTCACAGATAGAAAAGACATACACAGCATCTCTCATAGATCAAACCTAGCCAAAAAGTGTGGGATAATACTTACTGTAAACACATCCGCAGGAGGGTGGTGGAAGGACCGCAGTGTAAAAAGCAGGAACTTTGATGGCTTATTCACAGCAAGGAATCGGGGTATAAATTTTAATTTTAAAACTCTGTTTGTTTTCTCTGTTAAGAAACCAGTCTATACACCTTAGTCCTTTCCACACTGATTTTTGAGTACATTCTCAATTACACTGTTCACTACTGGAGCTGAACACATGTCAAACTAAGGATTAATGGTAATTTCACCCAACAAATATATTATAAATGAAGATTTAATATCTAGGGGATCCTGCTTTTCTTTCTGAAGATTATAAGTATTAACCCCATATAGAGCACAATGCAAACAGGAAACATTTATATTTTTCTCCATTTAATTACTGAACACCTCCAGATATCAATTCCATTTATCATATTGATCAAATTACACAGAGACAAACAAATGAGTGTGCTGCAGTACAGTACATAAGATACCAATATTTCTCAAGGTAACCTTACTTGTAAGTAGTTATGAACAAGCAGAAACTTTGTTTAATGACAGTTAAGGTGACAGAAGACTATACTTCATCCACCAAAAAATTTAACACATGGAAATAAAAAGTTAAAGAAAAAAATATCCTTAAATCCCTGCCACATTCCTATTGCCTACTATACTGTCAATAACATACTTCAAAATTCTGTAACACTTTCATTTCCATCTCCAACAGATATCAAAGAGCAACACATATCCTAACTGCATCAAACTCACATTTTAATGCAAAACTTTAACAGAAACCTCAGCAACATTACGGCTGAATAACTTCCCAAATGCAAAGAGACTGACAGATGTGCTGATCAGTAGATTAAATAGAATAAGACAGCTGTTAAGGTTTTTTTGAATGTGAGTTTGATAAAGTTGTAAAACGTAGTGCTCTTCAATATTGGTTGAAGATGGAAATGAAAGTCAATCAACAGTATTGTAGAAAATACAGTGTTCTGTGTGTATGAACCAAATCTGCACCAACCCGACATGAAAAATTCAAATACACTGTCTAAATTAAATTTTTTTTTTATTTTCATCACTTTTACAACATTTCTGAGAAATAAAGGGAGCTCCCATCCAAATTAAAAATCTGTTGCAGCCTCAAATATGGTGTCACTATCATTCCACTGTAACAATCTTAATAGTCTGATCTTCTCTAATTTTAAAAATAAAACAGGTCTGGAACTGTTTAGAATTTAAACTGGTGACTATCTGAAGCTCACCGGTGTTCAAGATTTTATGCTTTTCTGAGATGCGATATGTATATTACCATATTTTATATATATTTGTCAGCTGTAGAAGTAAGGATCTGCTATGTTTTACAATGAGACCTGGGTTTGACTTCTACCACTATCATCTCATTTCCTGAAGCTTCAATAAACAGATCATCACCACTCATCATCATGCAGACATACTGACATGAGCGGATATCTAATTAGATTTCAAAAGGTAGGCAAAGTCAAGTCTGGTAAACACTTGAATAGAAGTCCCTCCCAAAAGAAGACTTTGTAGAATACACGTATCTTGTGTGCATCAGAATAAGTAGGCACATCTTCCAGTTCTAGCTGCACTTCTGCAACATTGCCTTTCATTACATACTCACACTCCAATTTTTTCCATAAGTATGAGTGGCATTATATATTATTGCATATGTTTTACGTAAACATGTTCATACACAAAAGATCTCATTGTAAAGCGGTGTCACAAATTCATTTTTCTTGGGAAAAACTTAACTCTAAATATACTTAATTAAAACCTGAACCTTGAATTTTAATGGTTAGATTAGCATAGGAGTCTGGATTCTTTTTACATATAATGGCTTGCTTTTCTCTGTCTTATTTTCCAATTTAATAACTATTTTTGTGTCTATATGGTGCTTATGCCTTTTTCTGAAATGAATCATAGTCTCACTCACAATAAAGTAAGAAAAAGAAGCACTCTAATAATCTATAATGATGTTGAGTCTAGAAGACCATGTTGGGTCATACTTCAATTAAAAACACACATACAGTACACATATGGCAGTAAAAATAATCATTAAGAGGAAAATTTAATAGGACTTAAAATTCTGTGTAACTTTTAATCAAATATATAGATAAAAAGGTATGTACAGTAACTCCTCACTTAACGTTGTAGTTATGTTCCTGAAAAATGCGACTTTAAGTGAAACAATGTTAAGCTAATCCAATTTCCCAATAAGAATTAACGTAAATAGGAGGGTTAGATTCCAGGGAACTATTTTTTCAGCAGACAAGTTTTGAGAGAGACAAAGAGAAAGAGAGAGCGCGCGAAAGCGAGCGAGCAAGCATAAGTTTTAAACAAACAATTTAATACTGTACACAGCTATGATGATTGCAAAGCTCGGTTGAGGTGGTGAAGTCAGAGGATGGGATATTTTCCAGGGAATGCCTTACTGCTAAATGATGAACTAGCAACTGGCTGAGCGCTCAAGGGTTAACCCACTGATTTTAATGTAGCCTCACACTGTACAAGGCGGCATGAATGGAGGGAGGGGAGACAGCATGGGAGATAGAGGCAGAGACACACTGTGTGTGTGTGTGTGTGTGTGTGTGTGTGTGTGTGTGTGTGTGTGTGTGTGTGTGTGTGTGTGTGTGTGTGTGTGTGTGTGTGTGAGAGAGAGAGAGAGAGAGAGAGAGAGAGAGAGAGAGAGATGCGCATTACTCCTTTAAGTAGGCTGACCCCACTCTAAGTGCACTGCCTTTTTAATCAGATCAGCAAGTTGTGACAGCAGCTGCTGCTGCCAGGAAGCTCCCTCTGTCTTGATTTCTGTCGTGACCCACCTCCCCATGGTGGTAGAATAGGTGGGGTGCAGGAGCGGGGGAGATGGGGACACCCTGACATTAACCCCCTATCTCCCCCACTCCGCCCCGCACAGCAAGCAGGAGGTTCCAGAGAGCAGTTCCAAGGCAGAGGGCAAGAGCAGCGCATGGCAGTGGGGGAATGGACAGCTGAACTGCCGGGCAGCTGCCGCACAGGGAACTTAGGGGAGCGGGGAGCTGATAGGGGGGCTGACGGTACACCCTGGTTCCAAGCCCCCACCAGCCAGCTCCAATGGGCTCCTCTTCCTGCAATCAATGGACAAAGCAGGCGGCTGCCGAACGATGTTATTAGGGAGCATTGCACAACTTTAAACGAGCATGTTCCCTAATTGAACAACAACATAACGAAACAACAATAACCGGGACGACTTTAAGTGAGGAGTTACTGTATGAGGAGGAGTCTTCACTTACTTACCACTGGATCTGTTTTTGCGGTTTGATTTCCCACCTGTAAGAAGCATCTTGAGACTGTTGCGAAACATGGCTGCCCTATTCTGCTCTGTGCACCCCAAAATCTGTGTAAAACAAAAGAAAGGTATGGTTTGGCATATGAATATAAGTTTTGATTTGTCAACCTGGAAACATTTTGGAAAAACAGTTAGAGGAGCTAAAGATAAAAACTTCAAAAACTATGCTGACAGCAAAAAAACGCAACATTAAAGACTTTCTATATTCCTATAAAATATAAATTGCCAATCATAAAATCTAACATTTCAAATACCTTTATTCATTCAGATTGACTATTTTCAGTAGAATACAAAATTTCTTCAACACTGTTCACTGCCAGTGCCCACGTTGAATAGTTAAGCCGAATTATTATCCAGCTCCATTTCTATGGGTTGGGAAGAGTATGACAGTCTCCAACTGACACTACTACTGAGGCTGAACCTGCCAGGGACCATGGCATTGCTCAGAAGATCTGTCAGTCTTGCTGACACTGACCTACAAACTACAAGGTAGTGTCTTTAGCTTCGGGGGCAGTTAAATATCATATATTTCGGTAAGCTGACATAGTCGTTAAATGTATAAAAGAAAAAACAGAAGACTCCAAACTCAGAAAACGTTAATTTGGCTAATGTTAATACAGTAATCAGTATCTTTTCCTCAGTCTATTGTCAAAGGTCCTCAAACTGTGGGGAATGCCCCAAATGTTAAGGGGGGGGGCATGGTGGGACCCAGGCCAGCCCACACGGGGTAGAGGAGGAGTGTCACCCAGCCCCACTCTGCCCCCAGCTCTGCTCCTAGCTCCAACCTCAGACTTACCCTCCCAACCTCAGCTCCACTCTCATCTCAGCCCCAGCCTCATCCACACCCCTGGCCCCCAGCTGCGGCTTCACTCCCAGCCCCAGCCATGTCCTCAGCCTCAGACCCCATCTGCAGCTCCTCTTCTGCCCCATTCCCGGCCCCAAACCTGCCCCCAGGTGTGGCCCAACCGTAGTCCTCTTACCCCTGTCCGCGCCCCCCTCCCTCTCACCAGCTACCGGGAGGGGGCACAGACAGGGGTAAGGGTGTGTGTGAGTGTGACTGTGAAATGCTTGGGGACCACTAGTCTGTGTGTCTTGTATGGAAAAACCACAGAGCTCCCTTTTCCAGACTTCATAAGGTGCTTCAGAGTAGGCAATTCATTTAAAAAACTAGATTAAAATAATAGTAAACAACTCAAAGGTCAGGAAATATCAAAATTATGGATATACTTGCAACTTAACTGTGATCCATTCTGGGTATATACATTAATATAGTTTTCAGTTCATAAAATATCAGGGGTGGAAGGGACCTCAGGAGATCATCTAGTTCAACTCCCTGCTCAAATGAGAACAAATCCCCAGACATTTTTAAAAAAAAACAAAAAAACCCTGTTCCCTAAATGGCCCCCTCAAGGACTGAGCTCACAACCCTGGGTTTAGCAGGCCAATGCTCAAACCACTGAGCCATCCCTCCCCTCAGTTATGTGATCACATATTAGCGCTCAATTAATACAATATAATACATATTTTCCAACCTTGTGATATGCTTCTTGTAGGGTGTGTTATGAATGAGAAAGATTGTACACAAGTGACTAACTTTTTTTAAATACATCCAGGGCAGTATACAGAATTCAAAATGCTATATAGGTGCATCTAAGGTTGTCAAAAGTCATTGTAATATGCTCTATTCTATTACTGGAGAAATATTATCATTTAATTAGAGACAATAATAAAAATACATTCTCACAAGGGAGTTAAACTTGTGTGGATGACCATAACTTTAGCATTTCCTGACTTTTAAGTACCTTCCCCATATGACCACAGGAATATTTTTTTATTTTGCTTTTAAACAGAGTACAGTGTATGCACTTGCTATGTGTTTGAGGGTCATTAACGTCATACTACATTATTTCTGATATCCTATATAGCTACATTAGAACTGAAAAAAGCTTTGTTTAGGCTTCCCCTCTAACCCTGAAATAAATAATACACCATTTAAGAACAAGTTTTCAGACAATCAGTCATTATTCAAAACTTCCTATTTGGCAAGAAAAGTTAAGATCTTAAAATTACCAGCTTGGCCACATACACAACAGTCCTAAATAAGAGTTCTGTTGTTATTTTCTATAGACCGTTGTCATGCTCTAGTTCAGTGGTTCTCAATCAGGGGTCTGGTGCCTCCTTGGGAGCTGCAAGCAGGTTTCAGGGAGTCCTCCAAGCAGGGCCGGCATTAGACTTGCTGGGGCTCAATGCAGAAAGCCAAATCCCCAATGCATGGGGCTGAAGCCTGGGGTCCTGAGCCCTGCCACCCAGGGCTAAAGCTGGAGCCTGAGCAATGTAGCTTCATGGGGCCCCAGGCAGTCTCTAGCTTGCTACCCCCTAATGCTGGTCCTGGCTTTTATATGAAGATAAACCGGTGGGAGCGAGGGGGGCATGGACAAGGGTAAGAGGCCTAAGGCTGGGTCGCACCTGGGGACAAGTCTGGGGCTGGAAACGGGGCCAAGGCTGTACTGTTGTGGCACAGGTGGGCCACGGAGTTTTTATAGCATGTTAAGGGGGCCTCAGAAAGAAAAACATTGAGAACACCTGCTCTAGTTTACTATACAAAAAGCAAAGCTCTGGGCTTTGCACAGTCTTCCTCTGATTTCAATATGGTATCAATAAGACTGTTCCTTTAATAAATAGTACATTTCATTACAAGATACTCACATACTCACTGTGAAGTATCAGGAAGAGTAAAAAATAATTTACAAGTCAAAACTACAGGTAAACAGAAGGCAGAAGAAATCAAGGTGATACTTGAGCATATTACAGGAGTAATAATCCCAAATAGATTAATCACGCAGAAATGAAGTACTAGTCAAAAGATTTAGGCTGATAAAACATGCAATGCTGTATGATTATGCACACAGTACAGCTGAAAGAGTGTCTCATAGAGGTCACTAGCAAAAAGGTTTCTTGGTCCACTGATCCAAATATACTTATCTGGGCTTTGTGCCAGAAAACTAGAAGGCAATAAATTTCTCCGTCCACTGACTGCATGTTTACACCACCAACTGAGACTTCCTTATATCTGAAATTAATATTAACTCTTCAAGTGCTTTTGTACAGATTTGTAGCTAAAGAGGCCAACCTGCTATATAAATGCTCGCCTGCTGAAAAAAGATATTGTAAACAGGGATGTGTTATAGGAAGAGTTAACAGATTATTCCATCAAGCAGATACAACAGTATTTTTAGACAGGATTATTCATCAATTTTGATATTACTGTTTTTTCTTAAACTCTTATACTAAAAGAACATCTTTTAAATAAAACATGTATGAGGGAATATGTTTGCACGAATACTGTACTACCAGGAACCCAATTATTTTATGGCTCCAAAAATATGAAATTTCTAAGACATTTCCTTGCCTCCCTCTAAGGGTACCACTGGCAGATTAGTGAGAGGTTCATCCTACCCATGGTGGCATCTTTCTGCAGTGTGATTGCAAAGCAAGTAACAAGCAGTATTTGAGGGTAGGCAGATCCCAATTGGATCTCTCTACCTCTTGAGAAAGAGACAGCGGAAGGCAATATCCCCAGTTATACTGGAGATGATTATTGTGTGTAATTTATTTATCAAGGAATGGGCAAATATATCACCTTTTTCTCAGCAAAGTCCTTTTCTATCTCATTTTCAACCTAGTTTTAAATGAGGCAGAATTAAGTGAAGTGAGATGATCAAGGTCAGACTAAATAAACAGGTAAACTGCATTAAGAACCTAGTGTAGAATCCTCAAGACTCCCAATCTTTTACTCTAACTACTAAACCACAAAGCTTGGTTACCAATTACTAACTAAAATGGAAGCACTTCACTAAAATTAAATATTTTACATCCCATGAGAATAGTTGAGACTATGCCAATCTGAATAGGAAAGCAGGAAGAGAAACAAGACTCTGTAATGAGATTAGATGTTGAGGGAGTTCTCATCTAAGCTTTCCAAAAAACCTAAACAAAACAAGAAAACTCCCACAACCCCAAGATAAAGCCTCCCCTGGATCTGCCAGTGCATTTTGTGTTTTCTATCAATTTAGATTACTAAATCCTTAGGGCAGTCTGTTTCTTCCTTTGAGTCTTGTACAGCGCTGACCACATTGTTGGCACACAAAACATGCATTTTATCAGTTCAGCTGTAGAATGACATTTCAAGTTGGTTCTCATTTTAATCAAAACAATTTGCTCAGCACTAAGGCAGAAATTTTTGACCACCCCACCTCCCCAATCTGTTTGTGAAGAATGTCAAAACCCATAATGATTCAGCATCACTTTATCACAAGGAAGAAATCAGTCAGTGAGAAGCCAATATAAATAAAAGTTGATGTCACAGAGCACAGAAGGATTAATCTAGAACGAAGAAGAGAAAGAATCAGTTCTGCCAATCATCAGAGTTAATAACGTGCCACAACAGATACTAGATAGTCTGCTATGAATAAGTCAGATGGGACAAGAATTCTAAAGTATTCCCATATATGTTACAGTAGTACCTCTGAGTTATGAACACCTCGGAAATGGAGGATGTTCATAACTCTGAACAAAACATTACGGTTGTTCTTTCAAAAGTTTGCAACTGAACATTGACTTAATGCAGCTTTGAAATTTTTACTATGCAGAACAAAAATGCTGTTTTTCCTTTATTTTTTTAGTACTGTACTTTATGTTTCACATAGTTGTGTACTGTATTTGCCTTTTCTTTTTTTTTGGTCTCTGCTGCTGCCTGATTGCATACTTCCCATTTCAGTTGTGGCTGACTGGTCAGTTTGTAACTCTGGTGTTCGTAACTCCGAGGTTCTATTGTATCTTCAGAGTTTGTAATTTCCAGTGAGCCAGGCAATGAGATATCCATTTGCAACCTTTTGCATATGATTCGCCCCTCACTTATACTAATGTAGATCAGGAGTATCTTCTCTGCAGTCAGTGGAGCGATACTAGAATCAGGCTCTATTTTAAATATTTACCTATGCTGCATTTGAGAGTTTCTTTTTTGTAACCAGTTCCAGCTTACTTGGCTCAACCATATCACTGGTTTCATTTTTAAATATTTAAAAATATTACCCACAATTACATTTAGATCCTCTTTTTGCAAAGCAGTGGCCTGGTAGCCATACCTCAACTGAAATAAGTATGAAGCACAAAGACCAAAACAAGTTCTACAGCAAACAGAAGCTCAAACAATTGAGCAGATACATCAAGGCAACTTCAAGTAAATGTCAAGAAGATAAAACAAATGTAAGAACTTTACGCACCAAAGACATCCTTTAGTATTATTAGACACTTCATATGTAAAACCAAACAGGTAGCTCAGCACAAAGCAATTGGCAGCTCCAACTACCTTCTAATAACAAAAGAGCCATGCTTCCTGAAATACATATTTAGACCGTTACTGGTTTTCCTACCACTGGAATCCACTGCAGTATCAGGCTTAGAAAATGCTTTTCTCAAGCTTCTAAGGCAGGAAAGAGACTCCTCTTTTTTAACTAGTGCAGTCTCTCAGTCAGCAGACTCTATAGACACTTTGTGAACTCCACTAACATTGCTCTAGTCTTTTGCCTTTATGCTCAGAGGCAAATGTTTTTTCAGCAGATCCCCCTGGGCTTGTCTATGTTACAAAATGTTATTGTTTTTAAATATGATTATGAAGAGTTGAATTACCTGACACTATGGTGCACGGACACTCGGATCAGTGCAGACCAAGAAATGTCACATGGAACACTGTGTGCGCTAATGGCAAGCAAAACCTGCTGGAACCAAGGTTTAATCACAATTATCTGACATGATGCTGCATGTGATTTGCACTGCTTTACACTGAGCACTTGGTCATCATTAGCATGATGTCAGTTAAGATAACTTCACAACTATGTTTGAACACAACATTTTGTAAAGCAGACAAGCCTACTAAGGGCTTTTTCCCCTCAGTAGTTACTGCCATCTCCCTGTCCCACCAGCTTAATTTCCATCTGATAGAGAGTGAGTCTTCAGGGGAGTATGCTGAGGAAGAATGGAGTCTCATCCAGCCAAGCAGTTGCTAGGCCCACTCTAGCAGCTCTCGTGCTACAGCAGGATCCAACAAGATTTTGTTTCAATTGCTGGGGCAGGTTATCCATAAAATCGTGGACTAGAAGAGACTTAAATATTTGTACTGTTTTATGTGCTGCCGTGGCCTAATAGTATTGGCTTGAACAGCTCTGTTAGCCAATTACTTCTACCCTCAGAAAAACAGATCTAATTTTATTAATAAGTTAATACAGAAGACTACAAACACAGGCAAGATGTAAACAATATTTCTGTTCATCATGCTGTACAACAAAAGAAAGCAAGATATCCAGTTTAACACAGATCCATAGATATAGCTATAAAGATAAAAATATATCAAACAATTTTGACGAGTTGCCTAACTAAACACAGAATAGCGTTTGTCATTGTGCTTTTATATGCAACCTTAACGAGAGAGTGAAGCAAGTTCTCATTCCTTTTTCTCCTTTGGCTGAATAGCAAAAACACCACCCATGTGACCCTACTTTGGATTAAGCATTGAGATAAGATGGGTACTTACCTTTCATAACTGTTGTTCTTCAAGATGTGTTGCTCATGTCCATTCCATATTAGGTGTGCGCACGCCCACATGCAGGGCTGCCTGACATTTTTCCCCCAGTGGTATCCGTAGGGCCGACTCTGGCACCCTCTGGAGCCCCATGCTCGTAAGTCAGTATATGATGTGACGCCGGCCCAGCACTCTCTGAGTTCCTACTTGCCATCAACTCTGACAGCAGGGAAGGAGGACAGGTCATGGAATGGACACGAGCAACACATCTCAAAAAAACAACAGTTATGAAAGGTAAGTAACTGTTTTTTCTTCTTCGAGTGCTTGCTCATGTTGATTCCATGTTAGGTGACTCACAAGCAACAGGGGTGAGCTCAGAGCTCATGGTCGTACTGCTTGCAACACTGTTTTGACGAAGCTGGCATTGTCCCGGGCCTGCTGGGTGATGGCATAGTGGGACGCAAAGGTATAAACTGAAGTCCAGGTGGCAGCTCTGCAGATTATCTTGAAATCAGTACTTATGCGAGGAAGGCTGCTGAAGAAGCCTATGTTCTGGTGGAATAGGTAGTCATGATAGTAAGAGCTGACATTCCTACTTGCTCATAGCAGAATTTGATGCAGGCCGATATCCATGAGGAGATCTTCTGAGAGAAAAACAGTAAGCCCTTCATCCTGTCTTCTAGCACAATGAAGAGCTGAGTCAACTTACGGAAGGGTTTAATCCTTTCAATGTAGAAAGCTAAGGTCCATCTAACATCTAAAGAGTGCAGCCCGCACTCCTCATTAGACTTGTGGGGCTGCGGAAAGAACACCAGGAGGAAGATGTCCTGATTATAGTGGAATTGTGATGCCACCTTTGGTAAGAAGGCCAGATGTGGGCACAGCAGGACCTTATCCTTACATAAAACCAGGTAAGGGCTTTCTGACGTCAATGTTCTGATCTTGGAGATCTGTCAAGCTGAAGGGATCGCTACCAGGAAGGTGACCATCCATGAGAGGAACAGCAGAGAGCAAGATGCCAATGGCTCAAAGCGGGGATCCATGAGCGAAGGGAGAACCAGATTTAACTAGGGACTGGGTCGCGGACCTGACGGTAGAGCTTCTCCAAGCCTTTCAGGAACCTGAGCGTCATTTCCTGAGAGAAGACCAATCTGCCCTGGATCAGAGGATGAAGGGCCGAGATAGCTACCAAGTGCATCTTAACTGGAAAAAGGGCCAAGCCTTGGAGTTTGACGTGAAACAGGTAGTCCAAGATGGATTGAAGCAAGGACTTGGAGCAGAAAACCTCCTGATCTGAGCGTTTCCACTTGCCCAAGTAGGCTGATCCGGTAAGAGGGCTTCCTGTTACCCAGTAAGATGTGCTAGACTTGTGCCAAGCAGGGATGTTCCTCAGCATTCAGCCACGCAGAAGCCATGCTGTCAGATGAAGGGACGCTAGGTTCAGGGGAAGCACATGGCCCTGGTTCTGTGAGAGGAACATAAGAACGTAAGAATGGTCCTACTGAGTCAGACCAAGGGTCCATCTAGTCCAGTAACCTGTCTTCTGACAGTAGCCAGTGTCCGAGAGAATGAACAGAACAGATAACCAAATGATCCATCCCGTCGTTCATTCCCAGCTTCTGGCAAACAGAGGCTAGGGACACCGTTCCTGCCCATCCTGGCTAACAGCCATTGATGGACCTATCCTCCATGAATTTATCTAGTTCTTTTTTGAACCCTGTTATGGTCTTCATCTTCACATCCTCTGGCCAGGAGTTCCACAGTTTGACTGTGCGTTGTGTGAAGAAATACTTCCTTTTGTTTGTTTTAAACCAGCTGCCTATTAATTTCATTTGGTGACCCCTAGTTCTTGTTATGAAAAGTAGTAAACACTTCCTTATCTACTTTCTCTACACCCATCATGATTTTATAGTCCTCAGTCATATCTCCCCTTAGCCATCTCTTTTCCAAGCTGAAAAGTCCCAGTCTTATTAATCTCTCCTCATACGGAACCCATTCCATACCCCTAATCATTTTTGTTGCCCCTTTCTGAACCTTTTTCAATTCAAATATATCTTTTTTGGGATGGGGCAACCACATCTGCACACAGTACAAGGTGTGGGCGTACCATGGATTTATATAGAGGTAACATGATATTTTCTATCCTAGTATCTATCCTTTTCTGAATTATTCGCAGCATTCTGTTCGTCTTTTTGACTGCCACTGCACACTGAGCGTATGTTTTCAGAGAACTATCCACAATGACTCCAAGATCTCTTTCTTGAGTGGTAACAGCTAATTTAAACCCATCATTTTATATGCATAGTTGGGATTATGATTTCCAATGTGCATTACTTTGCATTTATCAACATTAAATTTCATCTGCCATTTTGTCATCCAGTCACCCAGTTTTGAGAGGTCCTTTTGTAACACTTTGCAGTCTTCTTGGGCCTTAACTATCTTGAGTAGTTTTATATTATCTGCAATTTTTGCCATCTCACTGTTTACCCCTTTTTCCAGATCATTTATGAATATGTTGAATAGTATTGGTCCCAGAACAGACCCCGGGGGGACACCACTATTTACGTCTCTCCATTCTGAAAACTGACTATTTATACCTACTCTTTCTTTCCTATCTTTTAACCAGTTACCAATCCATGAGAGCACCTTCCCTCTTACCCTGTGGGAGCTTACTTTGTTTAAGAGCCTTTGATTAGGGACCTTGTCAAAGGCTTTCTGAAAATCTAAGTACACTATAGCCACTGGATCCCCTTGGTCCACATGCTTGTTGACCCCCTCAAAGGAACTCTCTAGGGGGGTAAATGTCCAGTAGCTGTGCACATGGGCGTGTACACACCAAACATAGAATCGACATGAGCAAGCACTTAAAGAGGAATAAATAATTTCGTTCTCATACACACCAAAATACCAGAACCAGAGAGAAAAATATGCAATTCTCGGATTATCCAATACTGAAATACTTCTTTGAAAAAAAAAATCTGCATTATAAAAGATGGTTTACACATTTTTATTAAGCATCACAACATCCCAGAGAAGTTGGGAAGTGTTATTCCCGTTGTACAGATGGGTAAACTGAGGCACAAGTTTGACATTGACCAAACTGCTTAGAATGACTAACTACACAGCCAAGAATAAAACCCAAGTTATTACTCTCAGACCCCTGCTGTAACCATTGTCCACTTTGCCTCTTCAGTTTTAGACTCTACATGTACTGGAGCATTGTACATCTCCTTCTAAAAACTCAGGGCCCCATTTTCAGAGATACTGAACACTAGGAACCAGACTTGAAGGTGGCAATTTTGCAACAAAAAACTTCAAAAACAGAATCCAAAGAGAGACTGCTGAACTCGAATTAATATGCAAATTAGATACAATTAACTCAGGCTTAAACAGAGACTGGGAATGGTTGGGTCATTACACTAACTGAATCTATTTCCCTATGTTAAGTTCTCCTCACACCTCCTATGGGTCATCTTAATTATC